>NC_133788.1:15802217-15823313 GCF_003597395.2 Chelonoidis abingdonii
ATCAGAGCTCTCTGTCCAGAAGAGTGCAGTGCTAGGAACAGCTAAGATACTGCGCAGAACCCTCAAACTCCCAGGCCTCTGGTAGAGGACCCGAGGCTGAGGAAGACACATACCACCCATAGGAGTGAGAGGGGAATTTTTTTTATATGGCAGTAGTGGCCTGTTGAGAATTGTAGAGTAGCCCACAGCTACCCTCACCTTTGATGTACGTAGGCAGAACTAGTCCGGACTATATTAGTTCCCTAGGTCTAAAACTGATTGGCATCTCTTCTTGGATTGGTCACTTTAGAAGAGATTATCTGTGGTCACGGTGCCACTTTACATGCAAGATCTTAAATGACCACCTATGCCTAAGTCTCTCCTTGCGTGGAGGAGTGTGTTCCATCCAGAACTTTTTGAAGTTATTGGGGGTCCCAGGCGTACAGTGGTTCATGTTGCCCTGAACAGCCCTGAGTACTGAGTTCTCTGTAGCTTCCGTGGTTTACAGTTTTGCTCATAATGGTTATATTCTGCTTAATTTTATGCAACCTGGGTTCATCCTTCAGGCTCCTGGCAAGTTGGCGATGCAGCCCTTGACTGGACAAAGTTCAGGTATCTTGGGAAATCCAAATGCCAGTGGGGTCTTGCTTCATGGACACATCTGCTGTGCATCCATAAGCATCTGAGGTAAGATTGCACTGAGGAAACCCTCTAAATCCCTCACTTTTAACATCCTGCCTAGGTGTCATTTGAATTTGTTGGGTGATTAATGCTTAGGAAATTATAAATTAACCATATGGAACTACTTTACTTTAAGCAATTTACATGTTCTGATGGTAATGATTTAGATTGTAATCCCCTCAAAACCTGTTGTTAATGACCAGCTTGTTTTCACCTCAGGCCATTAATGCTCTAAAACTGGTTGTTAGCTGCACTGAAGACACAGTTTTTATATTTTCCCTAACGAGGAATATTGCTGTGAACCATATTTAATGGTTTAATAATTTTTATTTTTGTCTTACCTTCTGGATATGCTGGTTGTTGTGTTTTTGTTTTTGTTTTGTTTTGTTTTTGGGGTGGGGGGTGTTAAATGACTGTGTTTGGAAAAAAATCTGTTTATTTTCTGTCTAAATAATGACTGATCTTCCAGCCAGCTGGAGTGAGGGATGTGCTCCGTTGAAGTGTACAGTGCAGTGAAGCAGTATTGAGCATGTAATGGCTTTGTGTTGGGAGGGGGTGTCTTGAGTGGGAAGCCTGCTTACCTTTCATGCAGGTCTCAGATATTGTGGATCATAAAGTCACGGGAAAAATTAAAAGTCTAAATGACAGACTGAGGTTATTCTCCCCCCTAGTCCCATGTTTAATTTTTGTGTTAATTTATTACTCCTTTATATCCCTACTTTTGTCACCTGAATGCAAATACTACACCAGCAGCCTGTTTTATGGATAACACTTAAAAATAATGGTACAGTAATTAATGGCGAATTGCAGTGGAGATCCCATTGAAGTGCTTGTGATAGCCACATTAATTTCGAATGAATTAATTGTGGTTAATGCTATTATATTTAAGTACCATCGGCCGCAATAACGGTGATTAGGATATCACAGTAAAATGTTAAGTTACTTTGGAACGGCAACAAATGTTTTAAAATTGCAATTTACGGTGTTATCCTTAAGTGTGTTTGACCTTAACAGCCATCACTGCAAGTCTCACTTTGAATAGCTGAGTTAGAAATATCTAACTGAGAAAAAGGGGGGCCCACTAACCAATTTAGTTTTCCACTGGGTTTCCGTGGGGGAACAGATGCAAGCAGATTCTTTGTCCCAGTGCTCTAGTTTATGAGCAAAAGCAGGGCAAGGGAGGAGTTTTTACCCAATGCAGTTGATGTCTGCTGCTTCGCTAACACTCAGCCATTAAATCTCATCTGTTACCAGAGGGTGGTCCTAACACAGGAACGGGGGAGAATATGGTGGGTACAGACAACATGTAGCTATGTAAGAAGGATCTCTTGAATAGTTGTTTCCAGTGTTTCAAAGCTAATTGATGCTACAGTGAGTAAATGTATTATTTGGTGGTTAATTTCTAAGAAAGGGAGACTGTCCCAGTGTAGCGCCCTTTGTTTCAGGACATGCTGAGTCCTCTTCAGTGATGACTTAAGTATCTACGAAAGGATAGTTCATCTGTCCCAGAGAGTCGGTCTTCACTGCAGGGCCTAATTCAGGTGATTGGTACCTGGGTCTGGCAACCAGGGTTAGCTCAGCTCAAGTGTGAACAGCCACGCTGCAAAGCTCAATCCAATTTACTGTGTCCTCCGTGGTGTCGCGCTCCCCTTGTGTGTTGCAAGGCTATCTGGCTGCTGTGCTGCTCTGTGATTCTTTCCTAGTGAATTGTGGGAGAAATTGTCTGTCCTGGGAACTGTTGGGAGGGTGTTGGAGGATGGTTCACTGCTCGAACAGTCTGTATTATAATGTGGGCAGGTTATCAGCCCTAGTGAAAATGGAACCTGGGCACTAACCCACACCTTTAGCTGCTCCAGCTAGCCTGGGTTGAAAGTACCACATAACTTGAGTGAGAGGGTTTTGTGTGTGGACCAGAGGGGAGGTAGGGGCAACACCTGAGTAAGAGCCTAGGTTAACTCTGCAGTGAAGACCTACAATGAATGCATGGTTGGCACCCCTGGGAAGAACATATTCCTGCATGCCTGTTAATTATCCTGTTTATTTTTGCCCCGTAACATAACTGCAGACCTCATGTATTTTCACTTTTGGTCCTCTTCCTCCCAAATACATATTTTAACCCAGTTGCTCTTTTGCGTAAGGACTAATGCAACGTTTATCCCTGTCTTCCCTCCATAGGAACAGGCTATTTTGCTTCAATTAGATCCTCATCCCCCTCACCAGCAACAGAAATTCTGGCTGGGATGTATTTCCCAACAGCAGGTCTTGTGCCAACTTTTGTGATTACATAACACCTATCTAAATCAGGGATCTCGGGCACCTAATTGTTCGTAGTGATCAGGGGCAGCTCCAGGCACCAGCTCAGCAAGCGCATGCCTGGGGCGGTGGTGTGCCAGTTGCTGTGAGAGTGGCAGTCAGGCTGCCTTCAGTGGCATGTCTGCGGGAGGTCCACCGTTTCGGCGGTAATTCGGCGGCAGGTATGCCGAAGGTGTGGGACCGGTGGACCTCCCACAGGCATGCCACCAAATCCACGTTACCAGCAGACCTCCCGCAGCATGCTGCCAAAAGCCGCCTGACTGCCGTGCTTGGGGCTTCAAATTACATAGAGCCGCCTCTGCTAGTGATAGTCATGGTGCAATGAGCAGTGCTCTTTGTCTCCCTTGCCTGGTTCTCATTTTGCTGCCTGTGCTATGCTGGTGGGGTAGGGGAATAGGGTTCCAGAGAGCACTGCAAACAGGTGAAAGGAGGAGTTGCCAAAAGTGTGTGTAGGGAGGTACTCAAAAGCAGTTGAGGTGGCTGGTGATGGTTGTGAGTATGTGGAGAGATGGCCTAAATTTTCATGTGATTAGTGATTTTAAGTGTCTTAAATTTTGGGGTGACTAACTTGTGCTAAGCACTCCTCCCCTGAATATTGGGGCCCCTTTAAGGTTTTTTGTTTGTTTGTTTGTTTTTTGTTGTGTGTTTTTTGGGAAAATGTAGGCCAATGGGGGTGGAGCCTTACATATCTGTCCTAGCATCAGGTGCTGCAAAAGTGTAGGATACTGACTTATTTTATAGCATTATTAACTGGAGACCTGGATTCTGGAGCAATTTCACAGTTTAGGGGTTCCAAAGGAAGCTGGAAGTGGGGAGAATAAAACACAATGATATATCTCAGAGATGCAGGTCTGGTTCCTTCCTCACTACTGCCCCACCATAAGAAACTCCCAGATCTTCACATCTGGCTAAACACAAACCATAACTCTCCGCCCCTCCCCCCCATTTGTTTAGCATCCATTGTGTTTCTATTCCGTCTATATGTACAGTTGTTTCAAAAAGTGCTACACCTGCACTCTGCCTCACAGTAGTTGATAGCACGGAATATAGTTTATCAGATTAAGACAGCTGCATTTTTGCTCATCTGAAGCGTGAGTCTCCTCCACTATTTAGTAGACGTAGTTTCCGTCTGACACAAAAGAAGAGACTAATTCAAACTTTGTGGGACTGATAAGATTTCAAGCTAGATCCTTCCTTAAATGAGTGAAGAAAAAACCTTGGTATGTTATCTAGTTCAGTAATCAGTTTCCAGGTTCTTTAATTAGATCTGCACTTTAGCTGCATATCTCAATACACAGATGACTTATAAAAAGAAAAAAAAAAGCAGCTTATATTAATTTCCAGTTACTGATATTCTATGCCCAAATCACTTTTCCAGTCTTTGTATTAGAATTACAGTATTGGAATTATTTCTTTAACACGGAGTTGTGCTTGGGTTAACAAAGGGAGTGTACAGAATGGCTTTACAGGTATATTTTTAGAAGATTTTTACAAAGGGTGTGTGTGTGTCTATGTGTGAAATATTAGTTTAGAGATGATTAGCAGTCAGGTGAAGCTTTGAATCCCCTCTTTTTTTCATTGCCTGCATGATTCCTCATCTGCTAATTCAGTTGGGTATAGGTCAAAATTAAGGGTACCATTACATTTTTCACACCAAGTGGTTTCTGATTTGCCATTTCCTTGTCCTAGCTGTCATTTCATCAGCGCCAAGCAAGAAACTTTTTATTTGGTAGTCCTCCAGATGCAGGTTTTAAAAATGCAGTGGAGTGTTTAGTCATCTTCTGTTTAGGTTCTTATTCTACGTCTACTTGGTGGCTTCAGTCTATTTTCTGGTGGACCAGGTCTGTGGTTTAAAAATAAAAATAAAAATCTGCTGCTGCAACTGGAACTAGCTAGCACTCTTGCTGTCAGTCTCAACAGAGAGGTCAGTGGGACAGTGGACCCTGATTCAAGGCCGCCTTCTCGTCTCTAGATAGGGTCCTTCCAAGACAGAGCTCAGGCTGACGAGAGATAAGGCAGAAGCTTCTCCATTTGCCCTACCTGTTCTGTAGCTGAAACAGTATTTCAGTCTTCAGGGCCATTCTGGCACCTTTTTCAGTCACTCAGCCCCTTCTATTAAAATAAAGAAAATTTTAAGTATCCATTTCCTCATACTCATTTTGGAGTGTTGTTTTTTTAAACTGCACAAATCAGAATGTATCTAAATGTTAAGTCATTGTGCTTCCCGTCTATCCCAGAAATTTGTGTCCCAAGCAATTTTCATTTCAGCAGTAGTCAATTGTACTTCGTTCAATCCGGGAGGAGGGGGGCCGGTCACATAGGTAGTGTACGTTGGTTTGCATACATGACTAGTAACTATCTGATGGTGACGTGAATGTTTTGTTTGCTGCAAGCAACCAAACCAGGATATTTTTGTTGTTATATCCTGTTGATTTAAGGTAAGAGCTAAATCACAGCTTGCTCAGCTTGATTTACTGGTAGGAGTTTGGCCTGCAGTTTAGTGGTAAAGATCTGAGATGAATCCAGAAGGGAGAATGTGAGCTGAAGGTATTCATGTTAAAAAATGTTGTTGCAAAAAGTTAAGAAAATAAAGTTTGTTGTTCCCTTACCAGAATAGATGAAGTAATAAAGGAAGGGAAGAAGTGTCTGCAGGGCAGCATGGAGCAGCAGCATGATGTGGCACTTGATGATTTATCTTTCAGCAAATAATGTTACATATCCAGAATTCTACTGAATGGCATCAGTTGCCAGCAATAACCTGCTGCAAATGGTTCATGATCAAAACTCAGATGTTGAGTTCAGCTGAAGCCCAAAATCTAAAAGGTTATCGGATTGTACTAATTTTAGCCTTTTAAGTGTTGTAACAACATATAAAAGGATCAGGAGAAAATGGATTTGGAGGAGAAAGAAGATTATTTTCTTCCACTTATATTACCTAAAGGAACACCTTTTAAAGTTAATGGAATCAGTCGTCTTTGTGTGATCCCTGAACTTGTTGATTGAGGTGCATGGGCTTTCTATGTTGAGTGGGGAAGCGAAAAATAAATTCTCCTCAGCCACTTGTCATATATGAAGACTATACCACTATCAGCAATACGTACCAAAGTTAGAGCTTTACCTGCACATACTCAAACTTTTTATTCAGTCTTTTTTTGTTCTTAAATCTTGAGCTGTTTAATATTTTAATAGTCATGAAATGAAACTTTCTCTGGTGTTGGTTGATTGCAATTTGAGTTTAAGACAGGAGTAGTAAATTACAAGATGTAAAGCGGGTTGTAGAACCCACACTGTACTTAACAGGCCCCTCTTTATATTTATTTGCACCAGTGTAGCCGCAGCAGTGCAGTTCTCCAGTATATATGCTGCACCAGTGTAAAATAAGATTTGCACCAATGCGACTTCTGGGTAAGGCTTGCCCTTACTTTGCAATGATGCAGCATGTCTACTTCTGGAGTTTATACATCAGGTGGCCAAATTAGTTGTGACTGTGCATCTTACCGTGTTGTTGAAGCCTACACTTAAAGTGGATCTCTCCATGGTCCGTAGGCAGAGAAACTTGAGTTCTTCTCTTTGCAGAGCTGTCAGGAGTTCTTGGTAGCTGCTCTTCATAGCCAAATTACAGCATAGGTCCTCGTGTTGGGGTAATGCAGGCCTCTAAACAATCCTAAAGTGAACCTTGATTACTACCTACAGCATCCTTTTCAAGTGCCTTCTGCAGCTTTTTCATGGCTCTGTTCTCACTTTGGTAACAGAGAATACGCTGTTCATGTTTATGAAACTCTTAATTTGCACTGTTGAGAAACAGATGCAAAAATAAAACTGGACTGCAGAGAGATGTCAGATTAAATTTGGACTCTGCACTGATGGCTGCAGATGGCAACTGTGCTGAGCAGCATGAAAGGGTCATTATTAATGCTACCATTCCCTAAAGCTCTCGCATAGTCTGAGCACAACCATTAGTAAAATGCATAGATCAGATGATGATGATTACTAATATTATTTATTTATCTTAAAGTAAATGCAGTGCTGGGCTGACAGTTCTGGAGACTGAACTGTCTATCTGCAAAGCCAGCAACAGCATAGGCCTTTCCCTTCCAGTGTTCTGCTCACAGCCCCCCCACCTCCACCCCTTTGATCCCGACCTTAAGAGACGACTTCCATGTGAGAGTGGGGAGTTGAACTTCTGTGGTTTGTTCACTCTTTGTCTCCACCTTCTCTATCCCCTGTCCTTTTGTCTGTAGGTACCATTTCAGTGTCAATTGTGGTGATGGTTCTGGTGAGGTGGACACCTTCTCACTAAGAACTGGACTGAAAGTTTCCAGTGTACTTTGTTGTTGGTGTTACAATAGCAGCTAGGGTCAGGGCCCTATGGCCCCAGGCATTGTACACACACCTATGAGAGATAGTCCCTTCCCTAAAGAGCTTACAGGCTACATAGGCAAGATAATGGGAGGTGGGGGAGATGCAGTGTACAAGCAGAGAGATGTTTTGCAAATCTCCCATTAGTTCCAATGAATAGTTCCCATGCTAACTGTTGATGCAGACTTGGGCTGGATTGGAACTAGGATCTTTGAGCGGAAGTGAAAGGCCTGTAATCCCATTAAGAGTCCCCTGAGTCATGTAGAGTATTTAAAAAAAAAAAAAAAAAAATTTAATCCCATTTTTCTTCCTTCCTTCCCTTACTTCGATGAAAACATTTGAAGCACCTATTTAAAAAAGCATTTAAAATGTTGAATTATGGCCATAAAATATATCCTTGCATGGTTTTTTAGCTCTGTTTAATTTTTAAAGACCTCCTTATTGCTACTCAATAAGCAGAAAAAATTTAGATTATGGGGAGAAGCAAATGTGACATTCTGTTCCCTATTAAAAGTTAATTTAGGGCAGAACTGAAGGCCAAGATGTCTCTCTCCTTCCTTCTTCCCCTCTTAATGTAATTGACCCTTAATACGTCTGCAGGTCTTAGCATTTGTACTATGGAGGCTAACTACCTTGGGGCACTTGTGCCAGGACAGTTGAAGTTAAGTTGCCATATCCAATATAAACCTCCCTTATAGTCATGGGTTTGAAGCTTATCTATTTAAAAAAAAAAATGCAAACTGTCTGAAATGAGGCAAAACTGATGTTGTTAAATTTTTAAATCATGGAGGTCATTTAAAAGACTAAATTCATGCCTGCGCAAAGAGCATGCAGTAAATCTATCACCACCTAAGCCCTGTTTCCTGTAGGGCACAGCTCTTGTGTTGGCTCTCTGCACATGGTTGAATTTCATCCTCTGATGCTACGGTGATGTGGCACTATATAAACATGTAGGTAGGAAAGAATTTAGATGATTGTGGGGCCTTGTGTACAAGAAAATGCACCACCCTGGTTACCACTAACTGCAGTCCATCTCTGCAGTTTCTTTGCAGAAGTCAAGGACTGTCTGGACCACTTTTACTGATGCTCTCTCCAGACCAGAGCTGAGAGTGTGGGGAAAGTCTTTCAGTATGGGCAAGGAGAAGCCAACTTCTAGGCAAGAGACTTATTTTCCCAGGCTGTCAGTTCAGAAGCTTTCATTGTAACTTAAAATGGTGAAAAACTGATTTGATTTCAAAACATTGCAGTCAAAAGCCCCTACTGAAATCAAGGGGAGTCAGTATCTGGAAGGACTGGAGAGTTTGTCCTGTGGAATTTGGAAAATATTTTGTTCATAACCATGATCCAAATCCATCTGTCATTTTAATACAATCCATAATATAGCAGCTACAAACTTGTAGAAGTAGCAAGTGAAGGGATATTACTGAAGACTAATTGTACAAGTGTAATTTTGCATAAAATGCATCATAAATCTTACTCACACCGTATACTGGTTTGAAGTTATTCTAGCTTTCCGAGTATGAAATATCTAGGAAACTGCCTAAATTTGTATTTACCTTAGAGCGCAGCTGGTCAGTCTCCCTGGTTGTTAATAAATATTTTATAACCTCCTTTGAAAGATTATTAAAATAAATTAAATAACTAAATGACCTGTTCTCTTTGGTGTAAGCACAGTTCTGGAAACAGGCTTAGTTAATTTGTTTGATCTCTATTGGCTTAGCAACAAAGCACCCTTCATTGTAGGGCCTACATAAACACTGACTTGTTCTCGCTGTTCTTTTTTTTTTTTTTTTTTTTTTTTTGTAGTCATTAAATTTGATTTTTTTTTTTTTTCTTTAAAAAGTGATAATATGAAATNCAAAGCACCCTTCATTGTAGGGCCTACATAAACACTGAATGGAGCCCATTCAGCTTTTTTTTTTTTTTTTTTTTTTTTTTAAGTCATTAAATTTGATTGTTTTTTTTTTTCTTTAAAAAGTGATAATATGAAATATGGTTTTCCATGTCCAGAGCATTTCCATTGGAGGGTTTTTATAATACCTAACATACACTAATTAATTTGTAATGCTCCTTTTTGAGATCTGACGTATTATTCCTTTTTTACCAATGGGGGAAACTGAAGCACTGTTTTGTGATTTGCTTAGTATTTCACTGTCCGCTGTCACGATAGGAACAGAACCCAGATCTCCCAGGCCAGGTCTAAGTCGTATCCTGCCCCCGCTAATAATAAATCCCCCTTTACTATGTGAAGCTGTGAGAGAGCCCCTTGCTGGGGAAGGCAAGCAGTCCTGATGGGGGGAAAAAAGACAGATGTGTTGTTGCTTTGGACAGTTTTTATAAAAACTTTCCTGATAGAGTAGATTCAAAACATTAGTCCATTCATCTTCACCATTATCTCTGGGGTATTTGTAATCAGGAGTATATTGTCTTACTACATCATAGCAACTGCGTCTGAGCCATCTTTTGTGCCTATGTTACTTTGGGGCCCAATCCTGTGAACACTTATTGCTACAGTATTCAAGCATTGGGCCATATGCTAACTTCATTCTGTGTGCCAGCCCCATTGTAATCACTTGGTTACAGTGGAGCGGGTTGTGGAGTAAATTACTACTCAACAAAACGAAGAGTTGACGATCTGTCCTGTAGTGCTGACAGTGGGGTTACTCACAGTAGTAAGCATTATGCCTGGCACTATTTCTATAGGGTTTTGAGGCCTTTTGTTCTGTTAAACTGGCAGTGTGGTAGACACTTCATTTCCCAAATAGTGATAAGAGTTAAGGACAGAATGTCAACCTGACTCCAGTATCTGCCTACTTACCTACAAATCCCTCTCTCAACTAGTTTGTATTGCAACAAGAATCATTTGTTTAAGCAAAATTTGGTGTGTTTAATGTTATGCCATCCTGTCCATTGATTTGCTTTGTGATAGAAAAACACCCCGACCTTCGCTGGGAAATATAAAAGTCACTTCTGCTTGCATGTTAAAGCCATAAACTCTGCAATGTGCTCAAAGCATTGATCTTTTTTCATTATTATTATTATTTTGTGAAGACTGGGGAAAAGACAAAACTAAAAAAAAAAAACTCATAATTTTTGATATAACTGTGGAAACATGGTTAGTTCTAACACAGCAGGTGGCTAAGGAACTCAATCTGTAGAAAGCAGCAGTGCTTTCAGTGCAATCAAAGTTAAGTGCAGAAATTTAATTAAATGGCAGCAAAGGCTGGCAGAAACTTTGTAAAGCAGCAGTGCATTGTCAAATTCAACAATTATTTCAAGGAACACAATCCACAGATGACATCTAATTGATAAATTAAGGTTCTGGTGCTCAAATCTGCCTGCATTTAAGCTTTTATTTTATTTTATTTTTTTTTCCTTAAGCAAAATATTTAAATTTTAAGGTTGCATCAGTCTTTTGAAAATGTTTGGTAAAAGTTGTATCTTTTTGATGTGCTAAATTCTCCAGAAACTTGAGCTATTTGTACCAGAAAGAGAAGTAGGGTGTTTTGGTTTTTTTCCCTTGCATGTTTTGTCTGGCAGGGAAGATAGGATGGACTTGTGGTTAAAATACTGGACTGGGACCTGTAAATCTAAGTTCAGTTCCTAGCTCAGTAATATACTTTCTGTGTGACCTTGGGCAGATGGTCACTTAATCTCTCTGCCCTCACTTTCCCATCTGTACAAAGAGCTAACACTTGCCTGTTTCAGAGGAGTGTGTGGGAAGATAAAAACTCAGTAATGTTTGAACTGCCTAGATACTGAGGTGATGGGAACCATAGAAATACTGAGACAGACAGATGTCTTCCTCATTCAGAAAGTTGTCTACTTTTGCATCTCTCCAGATCAGTGCAACTCCCTGGAAGTCTGAACTTGAAATCCTGCTCCATGGGTGCTCACTGGTCCCAGGGCAGTTTGTGGGTTTTGGGCTGCTGGCACTGACTCTGTGAAGAAGAGAGAGTGAATTTCATCACGGTGTGTAGGATGCACACATGGCAGGAGGGATAGCTCAGTGGTTTGAGCATTGGCCTTCTACACCCAGGGTGTTCAGTCTTTGAGGGGGGCCATTTAGGGGTCTCGGGCAAAAATGTATCTGGGAATTGGTCCTGCTTTGAGCAGGGGATTGGACTAGATGACCTCCTGAGGTCCCTTCCAACTCTGATATTCTATGGTCATGTATCCCTGGGGGGCGGTCTGAAGTCAGAGGTGACTTGCAAAGGTTTTTTTTTAAAAATTATCCTTGTCCTCTTTTCTCTTTTGCGGCTTTATGTAAAAAGTTATGGTCAGGCATTTTTGCCTGTTTGCTTTACGAGTTTGACGCTGTCAAAGATCCACCACCCCTCCTTTCTGATAGGCTGAGAGAGCTCATTATGCACATCTCCAAGTCATCTAACAAGTCCTGCAGCAAAACCGGGGAGAACTACACTTGAAATTTAGAATATTAGAGTACAAAATCAGAGGAAATCACTGTGTCCCCCCTCCCCATATTTTTTTGTTTTCTTCCATTTTTTTCCCTGTAAAAATATCAGGAATGCATATATAGATGCATGCAGATGTGCAGACTCACCCCTGCGGTGCCTCCTGCTGGCTGCCCTCGGGAATTAGCTCACTGCCAGCCCAGAGCGCCCTCTGCAGGCCAGTGATCCACCTGTCTTCTGGCCCTCATGTCCCTCCCTGGACCCCGGTGCCCTTTTAACTGGGTCTCCTCTCCCTGGGGAACCCCCACCCACTATCTCCACTTTGCCTGAGTTTGGCTACTAGCCCCCACGCCCTGGGGCAGACCACAGTATCAGCCACTCATCATAGGCAAATGGGTTTGGACCTGCTGCTTTGCTTATCCCTGGGCTGCTCCCTGCAACCCCCAGTACCTCTTGACCTTATCCTAGGCCACAGCCTGGGGCTTTCCAGGCAGGAACTCCCCAGCTCCTCTGCCTTTCACCAGCTCTGCTCCACTCCGGTACCCTATGATTAGCTCCCTGCAGCCAGGCCCTTCTCCCTCTACAGCCAGAGGGAGACTCTTTGCTCCTGGCTTCCCTGGTCTTTTTGTACAGGCTTTATACAACTCTAAGCATTGTGCAGTGCTTTGGTACCTCCACTGGAGGGACTTTCCCCAAAGAATATTTTATTTGAACAAGGGAGAGAGCGGGGGAGAAAGTCGGGTGTGTGTGTGTGAGTATATATATTTATTTTTGATCTTTGCATTAAAAACAAAATTGGCTTTCAAATTTTGCCTTCCCTCTCATCCATATGTGTTCTTAGGAGATGTGTGAGGGGAAAATGATCATTTCATTTTGTATGTATAAAGTCCAGTATCAGATCTCCTTAATTACTCTTCTAAATAGGCGCTGTATCCTCATTGTGGCACTAAAATCTCCATTAGTTGGGTTCTGAATGATGTAGCTGAATCAGTATCATTGTTTTTGATACCTGCTGTTACCAACAATATACTCGAGTTTAATAGCACAACAACTTGTGTTTGCTCCCTCCCCTCATGCCCCCCCTTCTCCCCAGTCTAAATATATCCAACCAGTCAATCAACACTGGCAGGCATCAATGCTATGGCTGTCAGATTGAGTTAGCTCCGGATGGGCTAAACTACTGGCTTGCTTTCTGAGCTTGAAAATGTATTCAAATAGTGGCATAAAAATTAGACTTGCATATAGGTAGAGTCTGGTAACGGGCACTTAAAGAGAGAGAACGATACAGCATTTTAGTAGAATATAGGTCTCCTTCCCATCTCCCTCTGTTGTAGATTAGAAATAATAAAATACATGCTGATGTTTATGGCTACATGCTTAGTGAACAGAAAGGTTTGAATTTTCGTTAATCTGAATTTTGAGTTTTTAATAGAACGAAGAGTGAAACACTAGAAATTAAAGAGCTGCTAATATCTGGAAAACTTTTTGAAAACATTTGCTTTAGAGCCAAAACTATTTAGGTCTTGTATTCTATTTTTTCTTACCCTTAATTTTTTTTCGAGTGGAATCCTTTAGTGAATACATTATCTGTGGTGTTGCTTATTCCCTGAAGTAGCTGTCCTCTAGCTATTTCCTGTGCAACAAGTTGGGATGTTACAAATCCAGGAGTGTAGTTTTACGTGGAGGATAGTAGTAAGAGTAGATAGAATTTTGAAAAGGATTTTTTTTTCTCCTTTATCTTTTTAAACTTCTTGGGGAAGAAATAAAAGGAGTTTGCATAGCACCTTTCACAGCACTTCCTTCATAGTGAAACCTACAGGCGCCATTTCAAACCTACAACTGAAATGTAGATCTCTGTTCCTAGGGTGGAGCATGACAGTTGTGTATAGCAGAGTAGTGCATAGCAACACCACAGTGTTTTAGAACAGTGGTTCTCAACTAGGGCTCCAGGGCTCCCTGGGAGGCTGTGAGCAGGGGGGCCGCCAAGCCTAGGGCCCAGGGCAGAAAGCCGAAGACCTGCTGAATGGAGCTGAAGCGTGGGGCCGAAGCCAAAGCCTGATCAGTATAGCTTCACGGGGCCCCAGGCAACTGCCCTGCTTGCTACCCCCTAATGCTGGCTCTGGCTTTTATATGCAGAAAACTAGTTGTGACAGGTGGGCCGTGGAGTTTTTATAGCATGTTGGGGGTAGGGATGGGGGACGACTCGTAAAGAAGAAGGTTGAGAACTCCTGTATTAGGAGATGAGACAGAGAGAAATGCCATGTCCATTTGTAACTGCAGGGGGAGCTGAAATGGGTAGAATGTATCCAGCTGGAAATTGGGATCAAGACTGAGCATGTGAGTAGTTCCATTGACTTCAAGAGAAGTAGATTTAGGCCAGTGCTGAATGCTTTAGAAAAACCTACCCTAAATACTTATGCCACTTGAACACACTTCTCTCTCTCTCGCGCTCTCGCTGTGTGTGTGTGTGTGTATGTATGTATGTATGTGGTTTGTGATAGCACCTGCAATGCACTAGGTACTGTTCAGACCTAAAAGAAGACAAGGAGATTAATGTGCACTGGCTTCTCCCAAATAGCATAGTGTTGAAAACTTAAAAACTCAAGAGGTTGTGCATTCCATTAGTATGTATGTATGTATGTATGTATTTATCTTAAGATCAGAGTTTTCATTTTAAAAAACCAGTGAATGGATTCTGAGTCTCAGTTGCAGAATCTCCAGCCTGCTTGAGGAATCGTCTGCGGAGAATAAGAACAGCCTCCAACCAAATAAAGCTGGCATGCAGAAGAAAAACAAACAGGTCATTCTTTGTGTTCCATGTCAAAGTCTGATGGTTACATCAGGAGTGATGCCAGATGTCAGCCATTCATATTTCACCCGGTCACAATAGCAGAACCGCTTGGAGTGGGAGTGGTGTGGCGGGAAACTCTCTTTGAAAGCCTTTTAAACTGTAAGTAGAGAGCAATCTATTCTCCATGGAGAAGACTTGACATCCCTGGAGATCTGATTCCTCCATTTGTTCACAGATTGCAGTTGTGCATGCTTCCCCCATGCTGCGCTGGCAGTGTGCTCCACACCTGACCTGGAGAGGGGGAATTTGGAGGTGCAACGAAATGTAAATTAATATGCCAAGCTGTGAGGCATTTCAAGCCATGGCTGCTGGGGTTCCATAGCTGGAACAGCAGGGTATTCGGTGGGGTGTGGAAGTGCAAACATAGTGCCTCAATACTGGGGCACGTTCCTCAGCTTAGAGCCAGCCCATTTTGATAGTCTCTCGCTTGTGTTTATAAATATGTTTACATCAGAAATGGTGACTTGTTAGACTGAGGCAATAGGCACTCCAGTAAATTCATGCAAGTTCAAGTAATTTGTTTTGTGTGGTTTCCGGCATATTTTATCCTTCCTTGCATACCTCATATTAAGTCATTTTTACTTGAGCTTTGGGAGGATGAGAGGTGTGAATGGTATGTCCCCTTCCCCCCACAAGCTGTAGTATTTGGTCTGCAAATGCACTGAGGTTTCACTGTCCTGGTTCAGTCTTGGTTTTTGCATTCTCCTTTGAAAAACAGCAATTCAAACTTTCATAGTGTGTGTTTGTTTTTAAGGCTGGAAGGGTCCATCAGCTCATCTAGTCTGACCCTCTATACAAGAGTAACCATACAGCTTCATCTGGCTAATGCTACAATGACCAGCTGAAGCACATTTTCTAGAAAGGCGCCCTGGCTTGATTTGAAGACTTCAAGAGATGGTCTGAAGGTGCAAAGTTCAAGGGTACTTGGATTTTACATTTAGCCTGGGCCCTATCTCTGCCTAAAAAGCTATGAAGCAGTGACTCTCCTTTCCTGTGCACAGAATCCTACAAGTGTCAGTTAAGAAGGTTACATTTAGATCACACTTACATTCCTAGCACTAATCTCTGTGTTTGCACTTTCCTTCATTCTCTAGGATATGTCTACACAGCAATCGGAGGTGTGATTGTGTAGTGTGTAACCCACACACCAATTGCATCTTGTGTAGACAAATCCCATAGTTGCATTAATCTAGGGAGTATGGCTAAAAATGTCAGTAAAGTAGCGGCAGCACGGACTCTGGCACAGGCTCAGAGCATGAGTATGTACCCAGGATTCCAGGTACGTTTGTACTGCCTGCGCTGAAGCACACACCGTTGTGTCTTCGCTGCTGTGTTTAGCCCTGCTAACTAGATTAAATCTAAAGCGAGTATGCCTATGCAATCTGCCTCTGGTTGCAGTGTAGACGCATCCTTGGAGCACATTGTGGGTAGAGTGTCACACTGCAAATGTCACTTTATGCTCTTAATACTAGTGTTGAAACTGTATCAGAGTGCAAATGAAATATTTGCCTGGTGAAGGTGTACAAGTTTGTAATGGCTAACCTTTCATCATTACCTGATCATTGGAGATCTTCTTCTTTTCTATGTCTTGACCATATTTGATCTTGCATTTCTGCCTCCTTCAAAGCAACTTCCTTGTAAGGCCATTTGAACATGTGGTATTGATATAACAGAAGTCTTGTTTCAACAAGTCTGCCAATCTATTGCAGAGGTCACTGAGTAACGTACATACAGGTAAGCGGGGCAGAGAGAACTGAAGATCTCTCTTTTGTCGGAGCTAATTCTTGTCATTACTTTGTTTTCAGAACTCTTTTTTGCTGCTAGTTTGTTTACCTTTGTGTGCCTTGGTGTGAATTTAATGCTGGGGAATGGTGACAATGCTTGACACTCTTGGAGGTCGAAAAGGTCTGTTTTAATCACAGAATGAGTACAGCCCATGATCGCAGCAATGTGAGCTTCCCCACTAATGTACATCAGTCCTGCCCTGGCAGGACTGCCTCTAGGTGCGAGATGGGTTCTTCTTTCTACATCCGGGTCCTGATTTTCAGCGTTTTTGAGCACCCACAACCGTAGCTGGAGTCAGTGGGAGCTCCAGGTGCATACCACTTGTAGAACTCAGGCCCTTGGTGTTTGAGAGTGCCTGTTGTGGCTGTAGAAATGTGGACGCCAATCCACTGGGATCACAAGTTCTCGGTATAACATGAGACTTGGATTTTCAAAGGAGTTAAGGGCTCAACTTGCGTTGTATTGATTTCCAGGGGAGCTGGGCACATATTTTGTTGCAACTTATGATTTGTATTTCAGTAGCATCTAGGAGCTCAAGTCACGGGTCAGGACTCCATCGTGCTAGGTGCTGTATGAACGCAGAACCGAAAGAGTCCCAGCACCTCCCTTTGATAATCATAGAATCATACCAGCTGTAATCCTTATCGCCTTTATTCCCTCTTGAAAAGTGGATTGACCACATGAACCTTTAATATGTGGCAATAAGAGTTCTGATAAATTTGTGTACCAGTGCCCCTCTGCTGTCTATGGTTTATGTTATGGAAAACTTTGTATTAGGTATTTTTTATAACAAGAGAGATTTAAAAAACACACACTTTTTAAAGGATCTTATTCTCTTTAAATGAAAAAGTAAAGGGCTTTGTTGAACTGTTCATCTGAAAGATTCTATAAAAGTACAAAGTAGTTGCAACTACATGTAACCATGGTGGGATTTATGCACTCAGAGGTGACTAAAAAAAATACAAATACTATTTACTTCAACTAGTCAGATAATACAAATTGGATTGGATTGGATTGAAAATTCTGGCATGCGTTTTATAAACTGGGACAGAAAATAGATCTTGCTTGTATGCACGTAACATTATGTGAACACACACAATAATGGGTGCAGCATCCCTTGTATGAAATGTGAACTGGTGTTGATGTTGAATCAGTTTTCACATCTGTAAAATGGGGATAATGATACTGATCTCCTTTGTAAAGCACTTTGAGATGTACAGATGAAAAGCACTATAGAAGAGAGAGAGATTATTATGACTAATATTATTTCAGTGCTAGATCCAGATTGTGCTAGCAACATTGTAGCTCTCTTTCTGGGCATTTTGTTAATATATTGGTCAGGCTGTATTATTGATTGCTCCCAGAGGGGCACTATACTGTGTATAAGATCTAATAAGTTAGTTTTTGCTTCTCGCTGATCAGATGTGATATAACTGGCAAACATGAAAACTTTAAAGAAGAAGTCTGTTTCCAGAAAGTAAGATTAATCTACTCAAAAGAATGACATTTCATAGCTGATAGTAAAAAGATTTCACCAATATCTCAGATGTTTAAACCTGGAAATATTTTGTGTGTTGTAGAGTTGCTGTGGTCAACATGTCTAGATCCTTGATAGGAGTCAGTTTCAACCTCCTCCTTTCCTCCTGTTCATTAAAAATAGTTCTGCTATGAAACTACCTCCACTAAACTGGCCAACTGCGATTGGACTATTAGCAAATTGAGTCCCAAAACTTGGAAGAGAATTGATATATATTCAAAGCAGAGCTGGGCGGGAAATTCCTCCCTCGCTCCACTCCCTCCACTGGAAAAGTTTGGACAGACGAACTTTTTTCATTTTTCATCGAACTGTTTCTTCAACTTCTAGGTTTTATTTTTTTTGTTGAAAAATTAAAAATTTGGTTCCAGAAGAACTCGAATTTTCAATGCAAACTGATTTTTTCCCCACAAAAATTTTTCTTTTATGGAAAATGTTTGACCATCTCTAATCTGTAGCCAACTTTAAGGAAACGTTAATTTTCTTTTATATTTGAGAAGTTCACAGAGGCCCTTTGTCCTAGATGCTGTGCAAATTATTATTATTTATTATTTCTATTACTGTAGCTCCTAGGAGTCCTGAGGTCATGGCGAGAACCCCATTGTGCTATTCATTGTACAAACTCAAATAAATAGGAAAACATGGTGTATGCCCTAAAGCCCTAAACATCTCTCTTTACTTGGTTGGGACCAAAGGATGCAGCCAAGTGGCTGTATCTTTGCAAACCTATATTATAATATAAGATTAATCACATGAATAAGAGTTTACAGGAATCAGGCTTCTGGGTACTCACCCTTCTCCTCACAATTCTTACTGTAAGACATACTTTGTCATTCTTATTTTGTGTCCAGCTCATTTAATGTGAGAGATCAAGTTATTTTTTCCTAACTAGGGCTGCCCCATTCAGATCATCGCAACACAGCATGCTGAAGCTTTTTACACTCCTCCATCTTGCAAACCCAACCCTGCAAAAAAACAAACAAGCAACCTCAGCCAAATTATTTGTTCTCCTGACGGGAAAAATCTGAGCATGTACTATCAGCTTTTGCAACATCTGGATGCCTGTATTGGGTTCATTTTATGCATTGGGCCAGATTTTGTCCATTCGCTACTTTACTGGCCATTATAATGCTTCCCTCTCACTCATATTCAGATCTTTCAATCTTCCCTCCTTCTTATTTCCCTCCAGCCCTTAACTCCCTTTTGGTTTTTATCTCTGTATTCCCTTCAGTTTGCCTAAAAATCTTCCAGGTAACTGTGTTTTGAACATAACACCTGACCCTGATATTAATACCCGCTTTATCCAGGATATGACTTTAGTGCTAGAAGTGATCGCTGTATTTCCCCCATATTTTACAGATGAGTACTGAAAAGTGTCTTTATTCAGTTTGACTGTTGCTATTATGTGGCAAGACATTCAATAAAAGTTGTGATTTATGAGATGTGTGTGGCCATTGTTGTTTTTCGCTGTCATCTATCAGGGAGAGAAAAGCCAGGCCTGATAATTCTTGGCACATAGCTTTTTCAGTTAAGAATGTCAGCTGTCATGTTGTCAAGAGAAGTTATTGCTCTAGATTTAAAAAAATAAATAAATAGAGCTCCAGCTTGTTACTGTGGTACATTGATAAGGGAGCACTTTCTGCATTTCTGAAAAAGTGTCTCCCTTGTTAAGCCCCTTGGAGAATGCCCACTTAAATTTCCAATGCTTTGTGTTTTTCAGTGTGTGACAGTCTTTGATTGTTTAATATAAAAAAAAAATTAGTTCCTTTTTCGCTGCTTGCGTGTATTTTTCCATCCACTGTTTAATGGAGCACTCTTTCTTTTTGGCTTGGTATTTTAAAAATGCTATTTTGCAAAGTATGTGCATATTAAATAAACTGGTGTTGTCATATTTGGTGGCTTGATGCATACCTAACACGGACCTAATTGAAAACAGAAGCTGTTTGTCACAAATGTGAATGTAAGGTTGGGGGGCAGAGAAGAAGAATTATGTTAAATGCCAGGTTGATTTTTTTTTCCTCATTAGTTATTTGCAGAAATGTATCAAAGCCATTTTAATGCAATGTACAATACTATTGCAAACTTGTGCTCTGCATCCTAAATGCCTGGTTGCAGCACAGTAGACTCTGAAATCATTCCTCGATTAGTCCCCGGAGTCCTATATAAGTCTTTAACTCTCAGCATGTGGTCTTTAACTTAACAATAGATGAAGGATTGCTGAACTTGAACAGAATGTATAACCTGCAATTTTCAAATCTGGAACTTTTTTTTCCCCCCTTCTACCCAAAGAAGAGCCTCCAGAACTTCACTACAGGAAGCAAGTGTACTTGCCTTCAGGGCAGAACTTGGGAACTGGAAAGATTGGTGCCCCAAGTTCATAAAAATGGGTAGCAAATCACCAAGGAAAGAGAAGCAGGAAGGTTTTTCTAGCTATCATAGAAATCTGAGCTTTCTGGCCTCAGGGCTTTGAGTTCTGTTAGGGTGGTGATAGGGAAGGTCAGGTTTGCAGGTCATAAGAGAGAGGGGAAATGGCTCTTTAGACAAGGACTCCACAACTTCCTTTTTATTCTCTGGAGGCAGTTTCCATCCGCCTTTTCATTACCAGCTTCTAATTTCAGACTTTTATTTAGCTCCGATTTAAAGATCTTCTCCTGTGCAGAATTTTGGTACAAATTGTTTGTTTTTAAATGTATTTTTTTTTTAAAGGGGAAACTTCCATGAGATTTGTTGTTTGTTTTTGTTTTTTTTTATGTGCTGAAGTGGAGGGACTTGTGCGCATGCGCAGACACTCACAATTCACAGGTGACTCTTCCAGAACACTGTGTCTTCAGAGACTCTTGGCATAGCTCTTCTCTTGACTTTTTGTATAGAAAAGCTCAAAAACTCTAGCCTTGTTTTGAAACACCTGACTTAGTCACAGATCTTGGTCTATAGTGTAGTTAGGAATGGAGTATTTGCTGCCTTGGATGCAGCTGACCATTGAAGGCAAGTTCCACAGGTGCAAACAGCAGTTTTGCCTGTCTGCACTGAGGTTTGCTCTGGGTCAAGCTATACTAGAACCTCAGTTATGAACACCAGAGTTACAAACTGACCAGTTAATCACACACCTCATTTGGAACCAGAAATATGCAACCAGGCAGACACAGAACCAAAAAAAAAAAAAAAAAAAAAAAAAAAAA
>NC_133788.1:15823652-15929278 GCF_003597395.2 Chelonoidis abingdonii
GAGGGGTAGGCAACCTATGGCACAGGTGCTGAAGGTGGCACGCGAGCTGCTTTTCAGTGGCACTCACACTGCCCAGATCCTGGCCACCGGTCTGCATTTTAATTTTAAATGAAGCTTCTTAAACATTTTAAAAACCTTATTTACTTTACGTACAACAATAGTTTAGTTCTATATTATAGACTTATAGAAAGAGACCTTCTAAAAACATTAATGTATGACTGGCACGCAAAACCTTAAATTAGAGTGAATAAATGAAGACTTGGCACACCACTTCTGAAAGGTTCCCAACCTCTGTTCTACTGTATACCAAAGCCTGGCCATTGATGGTTGTGATCAGGACAACTCCCCAGCATGGACTATCCCTTACTATAAAGGCAGAGATCCAGTCATCTTGATGATTTAGACTTTTACTGGGAGATCTTTAATGTAACGTTACAGTGACTTGATTCAGGTCCCACAAACCCATAAGAATAGCAACCTAATAGTATTTGCTGTGTACCAGAGCTATGGGGGTGGGGAAGGGAGAGGAAGGAGAGTAATTCCATCTAATGACTTATTTTCAGTAACATTATTATTGCTGACCTGTTGGAGCTTATAAATAGGGCAATCTTGAGAAACTTAGTTCTAGCAGTCCCTGCTCTGGGAGGCAGTATGACACCTGAACAGTATACTGTGTATCTTAAGGGAGGTCAGGAACAAAACTGAGGAGACTCTGTTGTGGTCATCCTTAAGCTAGTGAATAAAAATGACACCCATCAATGATTTGTTCTGTAATTTGATAGCTTTGGGGAGGGAAAGCAGTGACAAGGTTGGCAACATGACAGCAATTTACTTTTAATCTATAATCTCTGCCCACTTTTCTCAGTGTCGAACGAGGAGATTCTTCCTGGGGTCAGCAAAATGCCGAAGTGGGTGAGCTTAGACAGAGATATGGTGCAAAACTATCCTGACGTCAGTGTTGTCACGTGTTCTCATAGGTGGTATTGTCCGTTACCTTACAGAGTTGTGTATGTGGTGGTGGTGGTTTTTTAAGTGAGAGACACTTGTAGTCAGGCAGGTTCAAAGTTGGGGATGTCTCTGATCAGGGTGCAGAGAAAGGCAGGGCTCTGTGAAGTAACAGTTGATGTTTCTCTTGGGTTAACAGAGGAGTTCCGGTCCAGTACAGTGGTCCTTACATTTTATACAGGACACCCTCTCCCACACCGGGAACAACTCCTCCTCAGCCCTCCACCCATGCAGCATCTTATTTAGCAATATAAGGAGGACAGGGTGGTTACTAGATTAGGGCTATTGTTTCAGGCTGTCTGCAGACTCAGGCAGGCATCACTGTACCAGTTTACACTTGGTTCATATATTTAAGGTTATCCCTGCAACCATAAGGGCAAGAAACCTTTCTCTCTTTATTATTTTTTTAAAAAAGGGGTGGGTGTGGTTGCAATCTCCCCAGAAATATGGACACAACCTCCTGGTTAAGAACCTCATGTCTATTGATATGAAAAGCCTGGAATTCTTGAATCCTGGCTCTGCCATTTCATCTGTAGCTGTGCACTGCAGGTCAAGTCACTTAACATTTCTGCTTCAGTGCAGGGAATGTGAATTAAGGCTTGTCTTCACAGGGAAGTTGGTGTGAAATAGGAAAGGTAGGAATTTAAAGCACAGTAACTTTTCCACACCAGTTCCCAGTGGAGACCCTTATTCCACACTGAGTGCCCACAGGGGGAGCTAATATAGAATAGTTACTTTGCACTAACTATTTCGAGCTTTTCCCCAAGACAAGTCCTTAGTGAATCTTTTTATAAAGCACCTTGAATGTGGTGCCATATAGACACGTTGTTTTTTTTTTAAAAATAAATATCTACGGAAAATGATAAAAGTGCGCTCATTTGAAGAAGAGCATCTTTGTTTTTTCTAGGAGAGTTTTGAATGATAGTATTTGAGCTCTGATAATGACAGCTTTTCCTGCAATGGGTTATCTGGGCCATCATGATTATTGTACAAGCAACTTTCATGCCACAGGTTCACCAGACTCATTCATTGCAAGAATTATCCACATGGAAAGAGATTGTCTGTTACACAGCCACCTGTGGAGTGAATATATTGTCTGGTTAACAACACAGCTCAGTGTGTCTTAGCATGTTTGCAGGAGGGGCTTAGGTAGGCAGAATTTAATTGTCAGAGTTGAAATTCGGTCAGGGTTAATATCCCTTCACTCATGTAAAATGCTTGTCTGTGGAACCCCAAACAGGGGAAGGAAAAAACTGGGGGTGTTGGGGCCTGCTAATGGGCAAAAGAGCTGATAGCTCAATTGGGCTTAATTTTCATTTTCTTTAACATGTTGAGAGGGCATGTGTCTTGATTAGTGACAGTCTCGTTTAAAAACTAGGCACTGAGTCACACTACATATATTATGCAATCCAAATGCAAACGTACACACAGATTAGATATATTTTTTTTTTTTTAAGAATGCTGTTACCAAATACTATGCTTTACAATGCTAACAACTTTAAAATCAGTTCTTCCTGGAGATAACTGATTTATTAGACTCCTATCCTTCTGAAGGCAAAGCTAATTGCAATTAGGAGACAACGCAACATGTAGCAGATATAATTTCGAACAATACATCTTTCAACATTGGGCACTACCCATTAATATGCTTTGAAAACAGACTTGTGCAGGCCAATTGACATCTGACTTGAACTTGGGTATGTGTGACAGGGTGTGTATACATGCATATGCGCTGTGTACAGGCAGTGCATGCATTGAATATTGGTATGATGCATCTGGAAATACGGTACATTTATCATCTCCTTAGTTTGTGTATGCATGCATATCTGTATATGAGTGGTGCATATGCATTCACTATGTTGTGTGTATAATATATCTATTAATGCAGTGTATAGCTTGAGTTCTTTAGTTTTGTGATAGTGTGTATGCATGTCTATTGTATATGGGTGATACCTGCGTTGTGTGTGTGTCTGTGTGTGTGTTTGTGTGTGATATATCTATCAGGCTATGCATATATTGTATTCCTTAACTTAGGCAAATTTGACAGTGGGGGAACCCAGGTAGAGTGAGCTGATAGCAAGTGTGAAAAGTTGGGACACTTTTTTTATTCCCCCCCCCCCCCCGGGGGCACCGAGTATAGTTGTCTGTATAAGAGAAAGCCGCTAATATTGGGATAATATCAAAGTCTGGTCACCCTATGCTAAGGTGAGGAATCCCAGCATCTGTTTTTCCCAGTAGGAACATAAAAGCAGTGAAGCATTTGCATTCTTCCTCTTAATGAATGAAAAAAACTGTGTTTAACTAACTCCATGAGCCCCTTATGATGATGACCAGTGAGAGAGTTTTAATTCTGCCAAAGGTCATGTGACCTGGAGTTTTCATTTGGCATCAAGACATTTAGTTTTAACTAGAAATATATATTTCGTGGGTCATTCAAACTTGGTTTTCTATGTGATTTTTTTTTTTTCCCCTCTCCCTCCTCCCCTTTTCTGGAGACAGAACTTCTGTTTTTTCTCTGTTTTCCCCTCCTTTCATCCTGTTTTCTTCCTGCCTTCTTTCTTTTCCACCTGTTCAGATCCTATCTACATTCGCACAGCTCAAACCTGTTGCCCTTTGATAAAGGACTGTAAGTTCAAAGATCCCAAATGCTTTTCACTGGTCCTGCAGCCCTCGGCACCCTCCCATCCTCACTACCTATCTCTCCCCCTCTACTCCCCACCACTTCCCCTCTAGGTTAGCTTTCCTTGCCAACCCCACATCATTCCTCCTCTCTGGTCCAATCCTCATCCCTCCAGACCATTCAAATCCGCATCCCACTTCCCTAACTTCAGCGGAAGCTTGTGCTCGTTGTTTGGAAGGTCTCATTTCCATCTGAACTGAACTCTGAAGGGCGATGGGACCTTTCTGCCTTGGAATCTTTTATCATGGTTCTCCCAAGACTTTGAAATGCCCCAGCTGTAAGTCCCAGAGGTTTAATGGATTCTGGGGTTCTTCAGACAAGAAGGACCTGCAAACCCGGAAGTGAGAGCATTCTGCAGCAGAACAGGTGTGGATGCCAAACTACACAGCGCGAGTGAACTGATAAAATTGTGCTTGTTGCCTAATGTGAGTGAATTGCTTATGTTTGTGCACTCAGTCCGTGGGGCTTGACTGGCTGGGTCGTCTAGTGTACAGAGCACTGGACTGGGACCCAGGAGACCTTGGTTTTATTCCCAGGTCTGCCACTGGTCTGCTTGGTGATCTTGGACAAGACACTTCCCCTGTCTGTGCCGCTGTGTTTCCTCACAAGTGAAATGTGGATAATGATGCTCCCCTCTTTTGTAAAGCACTTTAAGGTCAGCTGATAAGTGCAATACAAGAGCTAGGTATTATTTTGTTGAAGTATTTAGTGTTCAATTATAAGAAGACTGCTTGGTATTACTCAGTGGAGACAACTACAGTATGTTATAGGACAGTATGTATGAGGGATGGGGAGAGTGGCTTGTTTGCTAAGTACACACTTCTCAGGCCTCTTTATAGTAAAGTCTCTAATAGTTTAGTGGACTGATAGTATGCGTTGCTTTAACTAACTTTGTTTATTAACACTGATCATTCCTCTCCCTTCTCATGTGTCTTTACCTCGCTCCGTTCCTGCCTCCCTCTTTAGTGCCTGTGATTTGCAGGCAGATGAACTTTCAAGCCAGCAGCGTAGGATTGTGCATCTTAACCTCTTTCCCAGGTATTGACTTGCTGGCATAAAGCTGAGAAACGAGTCCTCAAAGTTTTGGTCGGCAGTTACCGCTGTTCCCTGACTGCCTCTCTGTTTCAATAAACAATTGATTCAAAACCATGGTTTCCAGTACTGGAGAAAATATTTCATGCTGGGTTTGTAAAAATGATCTAAATGGAACCGACATTCTGGCTATAAAACACCTGTAACATTACTCATTTAGTTATGTTACCAGAGACATGAGTTTCTTTTGATTAGTAGTATTTTCTTTGCCACTTTCTTCCCCACTCTGAAAGCAAAGCTTTCTGTATATGAGGATTTATAGAAATATGTTACTAGCACAAAAAAAGTCATGTACAATAAGGCATTGATATAAGGAGAAATAATATATTGTTTTGGAGTCTTTGCCTGATTTCTCTCTTTCTTGGGATGATCATCGTAGCTCAGAACAATATATATAAAAATAAACGTCTTTAATAATAAATAATATCAACAATAATATCTTGCAGTTTTTCAGAACCTTCCAATCAGGCTCTTGTCAGTTTAGACATCTTATTGAATGAAGCTTCACAACATGCTTGGGTAGACTATACATACCCGCCTACCCCCATACCTTTTTACAGGCATGGAAACTTAGGCACAAAGGGCTTGATTCTGCAAGGTGTTATCAGTGGCGGATTAGTCACTGGGCCAACGGGGTCCATGCCCAGGGGCCCTGGCCAATTGAGGGGCCCCAGAAAAGGAGAGCCCCTGTGCCCTGACCCCACTCTGTCCACCTAGCTCTCCTGCCGGGAAACGAGGCAAGTCCCCATGCCCTGACTCTGCTCCCCTTTAGGAGTGCCAAGCAGGTGGGGAAACCCTCACCCTCTGACCCCACTCCCCAGCAGGAGTGCCAGGGGTGGGGGGGACTGCAGGTGGAAGGGATAGGGAGGGGCCTCCACTTGCTCTGACCCAGGGCCCTACAAAACTATAATCTGCCTCTGGGTGCTGTGGAGTCTGGCCCTGATCCAGCAGTGGAGCTTTCTCACATGCTTGGAGTTAAATTTGTGCTTAAATGTTGTGCACTATGGCCCCACTCCACCAAAGCATCTTTCAGAGTCAAGCCTACAGATTTGCCCCCATGGTCACAAAGTGAATAGAGAACACAGCTGGGAGGTAGAAGCCAAGAGTTTTGAGTTCCTATCTTGTGTTTTAGTCACCATCTTTATCTGTTACACTAAGGCCACTGCCCGGGCTAAGGCTGGCTGAAGGTTAAGTAAAGTGTTTCACTGCTCTGTGTAAACTGGGGGTGTCTTCTCCTAATTCACATGCTTGTCTCGTTCTTGAGGCCATCATGGCTGCTTGACCAGCAGGCAGAAGGAGAATTCGTTCAGCTTTTAGAGTCATAACCATACTGTTTCTTGAGTGGCTGGAGGGATCTCTGATGGGAGAGGACACTTCTTTCCCCATTGTGGGGGAAGGCTGGAGTGATAAGATGCTTCTTGCAACGCCCCTAATCCCCCGGAAAAATAAAAAGATGAAAGAAAAAAGTGATATTTCCCTGTACGGGGATGCAGAGAAGTCTGTTTCAAAAGCCATGGCAAGGAAAAGCCAGGCATTTCTCAAGAGCTCAGTGGTCTCGCATCAGATGAAAAGATCATTCTTTTCAAAAAACCAAGTGGAGTGTTGCATAGATATCAGCTTTGCTCAGCAGATTAAGGAAAACTTGCTCATCAGTAACTGATTGCCATGTGAATGTATATTATGTAGATGAAATTAATCAAGGCTAAGGGTTAAAGTTTCCATTTGTTCTTTTTTGAGAAATCATCTGGAGTAGTTTGGGAGGGAGGTAAATTGTTTTAAACATTCTCTCCCCCCCCCCCCCCCCCCCCCTGAAGCTTTCTTTTCTTGTCAGGATACTGACTAGAATCTTAACACAGTGTTGACACTGGACAGGGTTATTACGAAACACTATTTGTCACGATCTATTCGATTATTAAGTAGTGGTCTACTTAAAATATGTCATCCTGCACTGTACGAGCCACAAACTTTTTTGCAGGCGTTTGTTTGTGTGTGCAGAGGGTGGAAAATATGAACCCTTGAAGAACAGGAGGAGGAGATTTGTTTCCAGTTGTATCTGACTCTGATTTCTTTTCACACTGCTCTCTGACCTATCTGCCTCCAAATAGTTTTTTCTTTCTATTTATCTTGTGTGCAGGTGGGTGCTTGGAAAAGCACTGGGTTGACAGTGCTGTAAAAGCCCCTCTAACTATTAAACAGGTGCCATATGGGGTAGTGGTGCTAACCCTAACCTGATAGGACTACCCTTCTCTACTGTAGATGCAATCACATTTTTTTCTTGCCATCTTTCAGCTGCCAGTCAGTACTATTTGTGATGTGGACACCTGCTGACTAGGAATGGGATTGAGACCTCCCATATATTTTTTTGATAAGAACAGCCATTAGCTGTTAACGATGTTTGGTCAGACATGCCCTAGTGGTGAAAGTCCCCAATCTCTTGTTACCTAATCCCTGAGCCATTAGGTCTTTCCCAAGTGAGCAAAGGGCGAGCGCTTCTGCTTGGCTCTGCAGTGCTTGGGAACTGCTGTTTTGTAGGCAGAAAGCTGCAGCTGTATGCAAATATGTCAACAATCGAAGATGCGTATTCAGTTTTGCCTAACATCTTTGCTCTGAGATTATGGATTTTAATTGGGATGGTTATTACTTTAATCACACAAACATGAGGAACAATTTTTGGTTGAGATTTTTGAATCAACGGAAGCTGGAAAAAAAATCAGGTCACTCAAGTGCCTCGGTATAGATTCCGGAATCTAACTTTAGGCATGCAGGTTGGAAAATCTTGGCCTTTGTGGTTATTATCCAAGAGGTCGCTCCACACTGGGAGCAGATCCTGTGTAAGCTGTCATAGCTCCACTGCTTTCAAATGGGGCTGTGACAGTTGACAGCAGCTGAGGATCTGTCCCACTGTGTGTGTGAGTAGAAATTGCTTTTTGCAGTCTCATCCGACTTCCATACAGAGCCTTTCTCTTTGCTAGCCCTTCTCTACTTGCTAACGCTCGGACAGATAATAGCTGTGCTCCCTTACAGTATGTTTTGGAAAGCTCCACGGCTCAAGTTTCTCAGCTTGACATATTTTCTCTAGCTCTAGCTCAAAGGGCCCTTCCTATGCTGACAACTTGTAGATCCTTGCTTCCAAGTTGCCTGTGAACATGTCCTCTATAAACACAGTCCCTGACAAACATACGCCTTACTGTAGGACAAAGTTTCTGTGGTCGTGTTTTCTTTTCTTGGCAGATCTCATTTCATTGCAGGAGTGCAGTATAATTTAATCACCAACATCAGTAAACCTTGGTAATGGCTAGTCAATGATGCATTCCCACTAAATATTCTTACAGTATGTTTGATTGTGAGGTCTCTGAGGCAGACAGGGGCGGCTCCAGGCACCAGTGCAGCAAGTGCATGCCTGGGGCGCCAAGCTGCGGGGGGTGGCCCACTGGTCGCTGTGAGGGAGGTCTGCTGGTCCTGCGGCTTCAGCGGCAATTTGGTGGCAGAGACGCCGATGGCGCGGCACTGGTGGACCTCCTGGAGGTATGCCATCGAATCCGCGTGAGCAGTAGACCGCCTGCAGGCACGCCGCCTGCCTGCCATGCTTGGGGTGGCAAGAAGCAGAGAGCCTTATCTGTGCTCTTTGTTCAAGGTGACATTTAAAAATAAAATAAAATAAAATAAAAAGCCTAATAGACAGAGGAGCACGAGTCGTATTATTTTCCAATGGGACTTGGGCCCCTAAATCTCTTTGGCACTTTTGAAAATCCTACCCATGGTGCCGAGTTGAACTGGACCTCCAAACGCCTGTTTGTGGTCCTGAGGTGCTACTGCAATAGAAATAAGAATAACTAAACTGAGATAATTTTGAATGATAGACAAGGAAGGTGAGGTAATATCTTTTATTGGACCAACTTCTTTTGGTGAGAGAGAGAAGCTTTTGAGCTTACAGAGAGCTGCTCTTCTGGTCACTATGTACACTGGAAAGTTTGTCTCTCTCACCAACAGAAGTTGGTCCACTAAAAGACATTACCTCACCCACCTTGTCTCTCTTAAAACCTGAGACCAACTCGGCTACAACAACACTGCCTACTTAATTTAAATGTTGTTGAACAGTAGCGAGACCTGCACATGAGCTAAGTTTTCTGCACTCTGTGGAGAATTATTTAGACCATATAGTAAAAAGAAGCTAAAGTAACCAGGTAAACTTAAAGTAGATTGTCTCCCCCCTTCCCCCATCTCTTCGATGCTTCAGCTTAGAACATGGCAATAGAAAACAGCTGAGAGGGAGAGGGTATATACCTAATTCTGGTAGTGCTGGGTGAATGGCTGTCTAGAGGACAAGTTCTTACTGGTGAATTTCATTGTAGCCTTTAAAATACATTGAATTGAATTGACCAGATTTCCCCTTCCCCCCCCCCCCCCCCAAATCTTGACACCCATATTTGGGGGCAGTTTTTCAAGAGAATGGTTCTCCCATTTAGGCACCTAAACAAAGTTCTCAATATCCAGCAGCTCCTACTGAGAAGAGCGTTGTCATTGACTGACAGCTTTTTGGGGTGATGTTAGCAGAGAGGCAAAGGCTGTTTGGGCATGGAGGTTGAGCGGCCCTTGTTCTGAGAGCTGATCCCTCTCAAAACGGGTTACAATTCGACTCTGGGAGCCATGGGGAAGCCTTGGGTGATAAGGCGACTGTTGATTCCACTGTACCTGTGACTGAATAAAGAACTTGAGTTTTTTCATTAGTAGCCGCAGAGACTCTGCAGCAGGAACCAAGTTGACAATTTTGTTTGAGATACCTAAGAGAGAACAGACTCCAGCTCCCTTGTTGCTCAGTGGAGCTAAACCGATTTAGTGGCACAAGAATCTAGCCCAAAATGTTTACATGGCCTAAAAGAGCCACTTGATACATAAACTTCACAGTGCTACGTTTTTGTGACTTGATACTAATCGGACAGGGTAAAATTCACTCCTGTGCGGAGGGCAAGTACAGGCCATGTACACCATTTAAGTCCCACCTAAAACCCATTTTGAGTTCTTAAGTACATCATAAGTGGCACGTAGGCCATGTGCTGACTCTCAGCATAGGAATGAATTTCACCCATTGTGCATAAACTCCAGTGTCTGTTTTATAGCAAATAAAACACAGCTCTAGCTCTCACTGTGAAAAACCATCATTTGCCAACCACCTAGTGATAATGGGGATATGATGCTTTTCTCCTCTGTTCTAAGAACAGTAAATAATTGGCAGCTTTTGGTAAATGTTGACTCTTTCATAGAAGCTGTTGCAGTCATTTAAAAAAAATAAAAGCCTTTTGGAACTTGTTCGTGGAGTCCCAGAGGCAGCAAACATTGGAGAATTCTTGCCTTTGGTTTGGTATTCTGCTGAAGAGTTCTGGTAATTTAGTTACAAGATCACTTTCCCCTTTAGGTGAGTTATTGCTTTTAATCATAGGTTATATGGTAGCCGGAATGTACAGCACAATGGAGTATGAAATATCTTTCAGCACATATACTAAAGATAATTTTTCCAATTCTAAACCGATTTAGAAGGCAGTAGACACCAAGAGTGATGAAATGTCAAACTGCAGTTTAGGTGAGGAAGCTATAATGCTTTTGTTTGTATACACGCGCACACATGCACACACATGTAGAGAGAAAGATAGCCTGAGAAACACTTTAGCTTTATATCTAATTAGTTTCCTCAGAAGTTAAATTTCTTTCCCCTATTTGTGATGCAGATTAAACAGTTTTACACCTTAGTCCTCCAGTCAAGCTCTGTCAAATTGAAATGTCTGGGAAGTGAAGGCTGAATGACTGTCTCATGCACACACTGTTAGCTGAAATTATAAACAACTAACTCCACAGGCACCCACTTTATAGTAGCTCCATCTAGGTTGCTTTCCCTAGTTTGTTCATGAGAAGGTCATGCGAGACAGTATCAAAAGCTTTACTTAAGTCAAGATATACCATATCTATTGCTTCTCCCCTATCCACAAAGCTTGTTACCCTGTCAAAGAAAGATATCAGGTTGGTTTGACACAATTTGTTTTTGACGAATTTATGCTGACTGTTACTTATTGTCTTCTAGATGTTTGCAAATTGATTGCTTAATTATTTGCTCCATTATCTTTCTGGGTAGAGAAGTTAGACTGACTGGTCTGTAATTCCCTCGGTTGTCCTTATTTCCCTTTTTATAGGTGAGCACTGGATTTGCCCTTTTCCAGTCCTCTGGAATCTCTCTCGTCTTTCATGACTTTTAAAAGGTAATCTCTGTCCCTGCTGCCATGTACTTCTATGTAGGTGATATTTACTCCTAAGAGAACCACATCTGTTGGGTGACCCCAACTTCAACACACTTTTTACTTCTTAGAGGGATGTTTTTTAAAAATGTAATGGCACACTCAAAATTACCTCGTCATCACTGAGGGGGAAATGTACGGTTTACCTGTGTGAAGTTTTAATAGTCCATGCTTCCCAAAACAAGAAGGATTCAACAAGAAAAGCCATATGAAAATAACAGTAAGAAAACAATCTTTTTAAAACCTTGACCTTAAATTCTTCTGATAGGTAACCTCCAAGTTAAAAAAGAATTTGACCTTTTCTTATTTGAAAATGTGAATAGATACTGTACTTTGAGAATCAGAAATGCTTTGACTGTTGCAAAGTCCCTAATTACTTTAAATGCCATTTATTTTAAAACAATCACTGGATCAAGTTATCAAATAATTCTAGTGGAAAAACAACAAACCTAGGATTAACACTGATAAATTAGAAATATTCAAGGAAATTAAGTGTGGGGGGGAAGGGGGGGGCTGACTCTTCCAAACTGGAAACTCTGTAAACTTGCATCATTACTATGCGAATGGCGACACTTCACTTCTATCTCACATCATATATTGTTGATATAATAGATGATTGAATAGAACAGGTGTTTCATCTTTCAGATTGATTCTTTAGCCTATTGTTTAAACCAGGAATTACCCAATATGGCTAAAAACAATCTGATTATAATCCAACCTCTGCAAAATTGGCATGGAGTCAGAAAACTCCTCTCTCTAAAACCACGTTTCACTACCAGGACAGGACTCGCCAAGGCAAATACATTTTTCAAAACGTGGGCCCATACAGGGATTATAACCTTAAATGACTCTCCTCAGTAACAGTCTCATGTGCTTTGATTAACTGCAGCAACAACATAGAATAGGAACAGAACAATGTTGCAGGTACTTAAAATTAACAGACTTCATAACCAAAGTTGCATCCCTCTCTCTGGTAGCATTTCCTGCAATAGCCACAGAGACACACCTTCAATGTATAAACAGACATAAGCATTTTATTTCCAAACTGTACATAATCCTCCAGAATATGGTGGATGAGGAATTTAGAACAAAGACATGGATTCAGAGAGAGTGGAGGCTGAGTGCTACCAATCATAAATATTAATTTGCAATGGATTCACACAGTCTTCATACCCACACCATCATTCCTGTACCTTTTAAAAAAAAAAAAAAAAAAAGATGATTGGTTAAAAAAAATTATTTCCCTGGCAAAATTTTGTTTGGATGAAAAATTTAATTCAAATTTTGAAATTTTAAATAAGAAATTTAAGTGCTGTTCTTAAAGATTTTCTCTGCTCTTCATTGTCTCTACACTGAAATTACTCCTGAGCAACAATGGCAGTTTTCTTCCCCAAATGGTACTGGTTTTATATGGGGAAAAAATTACATAAACTTTAAAAACCAACAAATGCCAAAACCAAACACACTCACCCGTTCATCCTCTTCTCTGCTACCTACAACCACTGAGCTGTCAAGTCATCTTCCCACCCTTACTGCCACCACCAGCTCTTTGTTTCTTCTGATCTACTCTTAGATTTTGACTGTAATACTTCCATTAATGGAATATTTCTGTGAACTCTGTGTTACAAAATTGCATTGTAAAAGATTGTGTTGGATATCCTTCCTGTGAGTAGGGTGGTGAGGGTAGCTGGCCTCCATCTCGCACTTGGAATAAGGTGATAATTTTGGGGTTCTTGGTCAATGCTTTTGGTTTCAGTTCTCTGGATAATCTCTGCTACTTGGATTTATTTTATCCCAGTGAAGACTAGCCTCAGAACTCATCTGTTTGGCTAATGAAAGAGAGTTTACTGGTTAGAGCCTGAGTCCTAGGCTTTGTCTGTAATTGGGATTAGTCCCAATTCACCCGTCCAATGGCTGGAAGCCAATGAAACTGAAAATTACACTGGTTAAACCTTCATATGCTTGAAATTGGGGTAGGCTCCCCAATTGCAAATCACAACTATCCTTGTCTGCCCCAGCTATATAAATTGCTGGCCACCAATCCCACGTCTAGACAAGGCTTGAGAATCAGGACTCTTGGGTTACATTCTCACTCTGTTTACTTGCTGTATGACCTCAGGAAGTCCCTTATCTCTCTGTGGTTGTGAGTTTTCATTACTTTGTGTCTGCAAAGCACTTTGAGGTCATTATCTGAAAAATGCTGCCCTTCAAACCATTATGTCTGTTACAACCACATGCTATCAGTCATTCACATTCCTCGAGTAATTCATAGTCATAGGCAGAGCAGGTAGAAAGGTGAAATAATAAATTGTGCACAGTTTGGAGGAGTGGTTATAGCTTTTTTTCCCCCCTCCTTTTCTTTTCTTTTCTTTTCTTTTTTCCTTTCCTTTCTTTTTTTCTGTAGGACGAAAGAAGAATAAATTCCTTGAGGGCCCTCTTTCGGAGGGGAGGGGGAAGAATTAAAAAAGCATGGACATAAGATGGTTGAAATCCACAGACATCAGGCCCCATATTTGCTGCTGAGGGGGATGGGAGAAGGAAGGGATAGCCCAGTCCTCCCCCCACCAACAGAAATGGTCGTCATCCTTGTGCCCCTTAAGCTGTAGGTGGGTGAAGTCCTCTGACACAATGTCATTGTCCTGCCCATAGTTGGTTTCATATTTGATGAGATTGGCACATTTGTCTCTGGGACAGCTGACTGGGGCCTGACGGAGTGAATTGCTCTGCGGGCTTGAGGTGCATTAGCATGGAGGGAAGTGCCACAGGCACATCCTCACTCTGACACAGGGTCAGCTTTACCTTCACACAGTACAAGACTAGGATCCCCGGTACCTTCTTATTGGCCCCTTCCTTGACTATGGTGCTAGAGGCCAGGTTAGTGTGTTTTGAGTTTCCCATCCAGTGCCATGCCCCATTTCTCACGGTTGTTGTCAGCAGGAATTTTGGGGTGTAGATCTTGCAGAAGATGGAGCTGGGATTCACCTGCTCATCGTGTCCAGTCTTGGCCACAGGACATTTTCTACTGGGTGGTGCTGAAGGCACAGATGTCTGTGTGGTGCCACACTGAGATCTTGATCTTCTTGATGCTCTTACTTGAGTTGTTGGTGTTCTGGACACTGACTGGCTCCCTGGGGTGGCTTGTGGCATGGGTAGAAGGAAGACAAAGAAATCTCGTACTTAAGTATGTCAGGGCTGGAAGAATTGCTAAGGCAACAAATTACGTGTATTCATTCGCTGAGGGGAACATGTATCACAAAGCAATTAAACTGTCTTTTCAGGAAAACATAGATTGCAAAAGCAGACTTAATTTTGTGCTTTTCTACCAAAGAGCTGCTTTCTGAAACCACTTCCCACCTTGCAACATGTGTCTGGGCATTAAAATGTTGTGCATTTTCTTGTCATTACAAATACTTACTTTGAATGAATCTATTGAAACAGTAATTTTTTATTTTATTTATTTTACCCTTCTGTCTTGCTTCCAAAAGCAGTAGCTTTTTTCCTTTTTCTTGGTTGAATCTAAAAAATGATGATGATTTCAAATATTGCTTAGAATAATTGCCTTGTTCCCTCTTTTGTATGACACCAGAGCCTTGGCTGAATCTTAAATCAAATGCAACAGGCAAGAGGGCTCTTCACAGCCTGGCAAAGTTGCAAGTCGGCTTCAGCCAATTCTTATTTGTAAATGACAGTTTTCTACAGGAAAATATATCCTTGGACATCAGTTATAGAATCCTAGATTGCAGAGAGGAAAGGAATAATTGAATTCTGATTTACCCTCCCCCCCACTCTCTCTCATCCCCCCCCCCCAATAAATAAATAAATTAAAAATTAAATATAGTTGTGGTGACAGTCTGGGGAAGTATCTATAGTACATTTTGATAGCATTGGAAATTGGAGTGATGTTTACTTTTTTTCTATACTCCAGATCTTTTGTTCAGAGTCTGAGCTTGGTAGAGATGGAAGGCTTAGTCTTTAGTCATCCAGTGGATCCAAATGGGCAGATTCTGGTTTTGGAAGCTCCACTGATTCCAATGGAATCTGATTTGCAGGACAGAGCCTTGTGTTTATAACAGTGTTTGATCGTATGCGTATGTAACAGCATAACTTTAATACTACGTGTATACACGCCTAACATAGTTGGAATCTATGTCAGAAGCCTTGTTGCTCAGACGGTAGTTGCAGCTCCAAGGTTATGGCTGTGTCAATTATAATTGGACATGGTTTTGATGTGAGCAAGGCAGTATCAAAGCAAAGGTACTGTGTGGAGACAGCTTTTCTCCCCCACTACACTTTAAACATAGAGAGATTATCTACTTTACTAGAGGCCTGTTGGCTAAAATCCAACCTGGTTTCTCTTGTAGGCATGGTTAACTTTGAAAGCACACACTTGAGTGTGTGGCTTTTTTGCTGGGAGCAGGGAACAAGTAAATGGAATCTAATTATCCCACGCTTTTATAATGTGGAAGGCTCTGAGGGTTTGTATGCATGTGAAAATTAATCTGGAATAAGGTAAAGAGCATGTTAAATCCAGATTAAGCTAATTCAGAGGGCAGCATTCTTAATCTGGAATAAGTGTCTATTTATGGAGTTAATCAACAATAGCTATTCCACAGTCCCTGTAGTAAATTCTGTAGCCATTTACACCAATTGGTTAGAGATTGTGTACCAATATCTGGAATTTAAGGCAGTCCTAGTTAGAATGGTTCAGTAACTGAAGTTCTTGTCTTGACTGGACTTTACAACACTATGTTTTAAAGCAAGAGTCTTCTGGTCCTTCCTTGTGTGCACACACAAACCAGTGGCTTTTTTATTTTTTTCTTAGCCATCTTTGGGATTGTTTGTCTTTGTGCTGGAGGGATCATGATTAAGGCTCCTAGAGTGCTGTCTAGGAAACTGTTAATTTGTGGGCATCAAAGGAGCATCTGACTTTTCAGCTATTTGGGGCATCCTGGTTGTTTTGAAGCAGGATTGATTGTGCTTTTCTTTGTGTACGTCCTTAGGACCTGAAGAGTTTGTAATACCAGATCAAACCTAGTTTGGGATCCTGCTTTAGCCCAAGGCTAGTACTTACCTCAAATGAAGAGAAAGTTCCTGTGTGTTTTTGCTGTAAGGAATGGATGGATTCCTTTCCGACTCCTTGTAGATTTACAGCAAGGAACATGGGATTCAATTCTGCTTGCCTTAGGCCTTGTCTGTATTGGAGACTTGACCCAGTTTCAGTCAGTGGCTATTATTTTTGCTTGAAACTAGACTAAGCTTCACCAACTCAAATAATGGCTTTGCCAGTCTATATTAGTGGATTTGCACGGTTGTAGCGATCCTCCTAGCTGGTCAGTCAGGCCAAATCCTCTGTGTAGACAAGGCACTAATTTGCATAATTGTAAACTTTGCCAATTGTCATAAAATAAATCTGGCCCTTTTAAAAAATAAATCCAGCACCTGCATTTCAGTTGAATAGTTGCAGAAATGAATTACCCAGGCTGACTATCCATGCTGCTATTTCCTTTTATTGGTTCTAAATTTATCAGCCATTAATTTAACAGACTCCTTGTTCCCAGGTTATGGGGCGAAGTAAAAAGGAGTGAGTGGTGCATTTTTCACTGTACCCTTTGTAAGTTAGAATGCCTCTGCCAAGCCCATTCTGTGTCTAATGGAACACATAAAATCAGGTTCTTTTATACGTGACATTTCTATGTACCCATTTTAGCTGTGGTTTCAGTTAGTAAACAGCCATAAACTTTCAGAGTGTATGTTGGGTCTGATACTATCTGCTAGTTCTTTTCACCAGCATTAGGGATCTTTTTCTGTATTGTCTGTCTTACTGTTCATTCTCACTCCAAAATAGCTAGGCCATACTGAAGAAAAATGGCATTAAAGTGCAGAAGGTAGCAGCTTTCTTACTGAGACAGTCATCTCTCTGGGATCATATGACATTAGTGCTCCTGATGTGCATTGGCTGCCTGTTGGTAGACTTTGAAGTTTTGATTCTGCCCTATAAAGCCCTAAATGGCCTGTGAGTGACTTATGTGACAGTCCACCTCTTTCCCCAGGCCATACTGCCATAGCTGCTGTTAGCAGGGGCTAGGGTGACCAGATGTCCTCATAAAATCAAGAATGTCCTGATATTTAATCCTTTGTCCCATGTCCCCAAACAATGTATGATCGGGACACCATTTGTCCCGATATTCATGTAAGGAGGCGAGCAGGAGGGAGGCATTGACTCCATGGATGCAACAGGGTTGAAGAATTGCACGAGGAAAAATTGCAGCCAAGCTCTCATCACCTCGCCTCCTTCTCCTCCCTCCCCCCAGCGCACTGCATCCCCATTCCTCCCCCCCCTCCGGTGCTTCCCGCTACCTAACAGCTGGAATGGGGGCGGAGCGAGGGTGGTGCATGGGCAGGGGGTGGGCGAGCACCCACCCGGCAGAGGGGAAGTTGGCACCATAGGGGTGAGTGGAGGGGTGAGGAGGCGAGTGAGCAGCAGGAGGGCAGGGAGGTGAGGAGGCGAGCAGTGGGTGGGGGACTGAGGAGGGATACAGCAAACCAGCAGGGGGCCGGGGGATGAGGAAGGGCGCAGTGGACGGGGGGTGAGTGGGAAGGGGGCAGGACCTGAGGCAGAGGGGGGGCGGAGCCTGGGAGGAGCAGGGCTGAACTATGGGGCGGGGCTGACGGCACCCCAATGTGTCTCGATATTTTAGTGTTGTGATCTGGTCACCCTAGCAGGGGCACTTGAGCTGGATCTTAGGTGTTACAAAAGAGAAGCTGCTGGCAGGGCGTTCTCTGTGAGGGCTCCAGGACTCTGGAACTTGCTCTCCACCTCTGATTAGAAATAGTCCAAATCTGAAGACCTTCTGGCCATGCTGAAAAAGACACATGTTCTACACCAGAGGTTCTCAACCTCTTTCTTTCTGAGGCCCCCTCAACATGCTATAAAAACTCCACGGCCCGCCTGTGCCACAATAACTGATTTTCTGCATATAAAAGCCATGGCTGGTGTTAGGGGGTAGCAAGCAGGGCAGTTGCCTGGGGCCTCAGGCCATAGGGGCTCCCACAAAGCTACATTTTCAGGCTTTGGCTTCAGCCCCAGGTGACAGGGCTCAGTGCCCCAGGCTTCAACCCCATGTGGTGGGGCTTCAGGTTTCTATCCTGGGCACCAGTGAAGCTAATGCTGGTGGCCCCCCCGAAGCCTGCTCATGGCCCCCCCAGAGGGCCCGGGGGCCCTGGTTAAGAACCACTGCTCTACAGGGCTTTTGGAGATGGCTGAGGGCATGCTTCTTAGACTATGAAGAGGCGAAAAGACATTTCTGTAGGTGGCTGCCTGAGCTCCTGCTGAATTGATTATTTAATGCTGCTGGAATTTAAATGCATTGTTAATGCATGTTAGGGTGGCTGAGCGTCTTTTTAGTTATTCTAAAATCTAAATAAAGTGGGCAGTTTCCTTTTAATCTTATCCAGGGACAGTAATAACACAGTTTTAACGGTGAGTAGAATTGGCAGGTGTCCAGAAAGCCCGGTTGAAAAGGGACCACTGACTGGGCTGCTAAAAGTCTGGTCGGCGGCACAGCAGGTCTAAGGCAGGCTCCCTGTGTGCCCTGGCTCTACACAGCTCCTGGAAGCTGCTGTACGGCTCCTAGGCGTAGGGATGGCCACTGAGGCTCTGCGTGCTGCTGCTGCCCCAGCTCTGAAGGCTGGTTCCGCAGCTCCCGATGGCCCCTCCGCCTACGAGCTGAACATGCCGGACGCTTCTGGAAGCTGCCCGCCCTCACCCCCTGCCCCAACCCAGTGAAAAGTGAGTGTGCGTGGGGGAGAGCGAGCGATGGAGGGATGGGGGATAGAGTGAGTGGGGGTCAGGACCTCGGAAAAAGGAGAGAGCCAGGGTGTTCAGTTTTTTGCGATTAGAAAGTTGGCATCCCTAGTATTGAGGGTAATTAACCATTGGCGCAACTGGCCAAGGGCTGTAAAGGCTTCTCCATCCCTGGCAATTTTTAAATCCAGATATGCTCTAGTTCAAACAGGAATTACTTCAGGGGAAATCCTATGGCTTGTGTTATATAGGAGGTGAGACTCACTAGAGAATCACAGTGGTCCCTTCTGGCCTAGGCATCTATGAATCCCTTACGTGCAATATAATCACTGATCACCTGCTTGTGACTTTCTGAAACTACAGCTAGTAGGCACAGGAAATTTGATCCTATACTGTAACTTTTTTCAGTTACCTTTGGATTGCGAACCACTATAAAAACATTTATTAAAAAAAATATCTGAGGGGACGAGGACAGTATTATTGAATGCCTATACCCAGACTCCCCTCAAACAAAACAAAACAAGAAATACCAAATATAATTGAATAGATTCTGAAATGCTTTCATGAAGAAATATTCTCATTAACTTGGTTAGGGATGGCATTTGAAAAATATTTCTTTTTTCACATAATGTTTTGAATAATCTGGTTAAACTCTATGCTTGTTTTGTAATTTCTTACAGATGGTCACAAGAACAAAGAAAATATTTGTAGGTGGATTATCTGCTAATACAGTAGTGGAAGATGTAAAGCAATACTTTGAACAGTTTGGCAAGGTAAGTGCTAGCACAAGTCAACACTGCATAGTTTGAATTCCTTCTCTTTTTTAAGTATATTTTGAAAAACTGCAGCAAGAATCACAATCAAATGTGAAGCTAACTTTTGCCTGTAGGTACATTTCTTGAAATCAGCCTAATATTTCCTTTTGTATTTATAAAGCGTATATTAAAAAAAAAAAAAGTTTTACTCTTGACAGCTTTGTTTCTTTAATAAAAGTTAGTAACTAAATCATTAAAAGTTGCATGTGTGTATCTCAGGGAAGAATGTGGGGCTTGGATAAGTGATGATATAATATTTCATACATCATAAAATCAGCCTTCTATTGAACAGAAATTTCAGTGGTAAAAGGGATGTGTGTGTAAGATCCAGAGAGTTCATGTGGAGTCATTAAATTATGACCATAGCTGATAACAGAGCCTTAGGAATAACAGAAGTCCTGTGTGTAATGCCAGAATGTCTATTTGATTTTCTTTTAAAAAAGTTCCCTGAGCAACGTCCTTTTTGGATGTTGTTGCAGAAACATCCTGTGAAGTGAGACAGGACCAGTGAAGAAGACCTGAAACTACCAGAATGTTAGAAGGGGATATTTTCAAGAAAGGAACGAATATAGGCTCAATCTTGTAAATGGATCTTTGCAGACAGGCCTGTACGCTAGTATGGTGTCCCACTGACTCTATACGAAAAGGCTTCTGTGTCCACAAGGATTCTGTTTCAGGATTGCAGCTCTGTGGGAAACCAGAGAAAGCTGTTGTAGAGCAGTTGGATCCCTGAGATTTTCTGAACAGATTATTTCAAGTCCAAAGTGGCGATGACTCCAACCACTCAAAAAGCAGCTTGCTGAGTCTGAAATGCTGTCTTTCTCTCTAAAGGACCCCTGTCAACTTAATAATCAGACCTCTGTCTGAAATTATTTTTACCTGCAACTGTTACAGTAACATTTAAGAGTATGAAAACTCTCATCCGAGAGAACATTTTTCTTTCCCCTATTTTATTTGCTGTGCTTTGCACATAGTCATTTTCGCTTCTGGCACTATCCAGTCATTCTGTTCCCCTTTTTGTCTGCATGGATCAATCACACAGCAATGCAGGAGGCGGCAGGTTAAATTTAAATTAGGGCAACGTGATTGTAAAACCACAAAAGATGTCAGCAGAATTCAGGGACAGGTGCAATACTTGGAAAGACTTTTTTAACTTTTTTTTCTTAATTGATTAGGTTTCAAGTTGATTGTCCTCTTAAGACGTGGCCTACACAAGAAGGCAAGACCCTTCCCAAAATACATTGTTTTGCAGGAGGCTCCCAAGTCAGAAGCAATGTGACGAGGTTATGCAATGGCAAGTTTATGCAGTGTGCTTTGAGATATTCCAGTTTTAATTTTTCCAAACCTGCCACTGAAATAAAACCGAAGAAGTTTCACTTGAAAACTCAATGGTCCAATTAAGTCATGCAAACTTCAGGATTCTCTAGCTTCCAGAAAGTTACTGTCTGCTGCAAAGTTTGGGTGACCCTGCTCTAAAGGATTTACAGTTTTCTGTCCCCTTATTAAGCCAGCATAACATTCCCTTGTTATCCATTAGTATTAAGCAAAGGTCTTCTGGCCATGATCCTTGATTGGTGCAAGAAATCCATCTGGGAGACCTTAGGTGCCATCTTGCTGAAAACTCTTTCAGACACTTTAAACAAGTTACTCTTGAATTTGCTCTTAAAAGTAGCAGGTGAGGTAGGCAAAGCAGAATGTGTTTCACTAGTCATATTTTGTCTCCTTATCTCTCTTGCTCTGAAATTAAATACTGTTCCTAAACCCCACCTCATTCTATTCCTTTTGGTTAGTCCTAAATGACTTGAGACCTTCCTATGCAACAGATGGCATCTCTCGCCATGTCACACTGAAGAATCTGCAATCAACAGAAGCATTTGAGCTGGGTCCAACCTTGATTTTCTAGGGAGGGGTCTGATAGTTTATTCTCTCTGGGAGACCCTCCACTTTGGAACCAGCTCCCTCCTGCTCAAGAAAATATTTCTAGTCTTTTGGTGTTCAGGGTAGGCTGCATGGTGCATTTCTTTGTTCAGACAGCTGTGAAGGGATAAGATCTGTGCAAGGGAGAAGAGTTTTATGATGCATGGGGGTGGCTGCATTCTGGTCAGGACAGAAAGAGCATTTCATTTCTTTGTTGCTATAAATAACTTGTGTCAGGAGGGCCTAGAGCTTCAGAGAGCTGCCCCTTTTGAATTTTTTATTTTAATCAGTCCAAAATACGTTGTGAAGAACTTGTTGCTATTAATCCATCACCATATGATGGCCTTTGAATGCTAGTGCATGCAGTGACTACCATAATTCATTGGGAATTCTTGCACCATTGTTATTCTTTACTTCTAAACCAATTGCTCCAACAAGTTGCATTCTGCAATATCCTTAGCAATGATCTGGGAAACAGCCTAGAAACTGTTTCGAGCTGTTTTCTATTGGCCTGGTAGGGTTAGGTGATCTTTAAGAGACGGGGAAAAAAATGAACTTCCATTGCCATGTTGTCTCAGGCCTGCAGCTATTGACTGACACTAAAGCCCTGATAGTCCACACGACTGAATTCCCAGATTTTGTTGGCAATCATTGATTTGGTTGTAGACTTGCAGGAGGACACATCAGGTTCCCCAGAGCAGAGCAGCTCTCAGTTCCTGTTGGACTTTTTTAAATAGCCTCTGAGAGCCTCGGCCACACGTTAGTTTGTTGAGGGCAGAGGAGTGGTGCTTATAAATTGTTCCTATGCTGGATTGATAGTTGCTTTGCAAACCATTCATTTTATTTTCAATAATAATCTTCGATTCCGGCAGGATGTTTACAGCCCGCTGAGCCTTTTATTAAAGGATTACATGAGCTTTTGGATGCTACTTTTGTAGTCATTATCAAAACGGCAGAACTCCTCTAACCTGTATTTTTTGAAGTTAATAATAGTTTTGATGTATGTGCTTTGCATATTGCCTGAGTGCACCCTTAATGTAGTATTTAATTTTGCCATCTGGTAGTTTCATGCTTGCAGTTTCTGAGTCTCTGAGAATGCAGACAGCCAGGCCAAGGTTTCAAAAGGGACTAGTGATTCTGGTTGCTTCAAAATATGGATGCCTGACTAGAGAGAACTTTAAGAGAGGGCTGACTTTTAGAAGGTGCTCGGTACTTCATGAAAATTGGGTACTTTGGGTCTCAAGTTGGGGACCCAAAAATGGAGGCACCCAAAATCATGAGTCACATCTAAAAGCTTTTGCTCCGGCCTTCAACAGTGAGCATCTTTGAATCAGAGCTGAGACCAAATAGTCATGTACCATTGAAGAGACACAGCTGCATGAGTGCAATAATGCGAGGCAGTGTTTCCTAGTGGCAAGAGCACTGGAGCTCAGGAGATCTGTATTCTAGTCTACTGATGAAAAATACAAGAGCTAGGTATTACTATTATAGTATGCAACAATGTTGTTTAACTGGCTCTTCTCTAGTTCTGGTCATTCTAGTCCAAATTCCCACCTCATAGGTGTGCTGTGAGGGTAAATGTTGGGAAGGTAAGTCCTACCTTCATTTTACAGATGAGGAATTTGGGCAAAGAGAGGTTAAGTTGCAGAGCTGGGAATTGAATCCGGATCTCCTCCTCCTTCCCAGTCCAGTATGCTAACTGTAAGAGCATGGAGCTTGGAGAAAAGACCTCTGAGTTTTAGTCTTGATTCCACTGTGACTTGCTGCATGACCTTGGTGAGACATTTATGCTTAAGTTTACTCATTTGTACGTGAGGTTGTATAAAAATGCTAACCTCACATGTAGTCTGTGTTTCAGATTTGCCGTTATCTGGTGATGTTGTCTGAGGACCTGATTCAGAGTGGTGTTGAGCACCTGTAACACCAATGTGTGTCAGTGCTGGTGGGTGTTCAGCACACCTGCCATTAAGACCTAGTAATGTGATATAACAGTGGACTGGCATGTGAGGCCTGGGATCTGCCCTTGGCTCTGCCACTGATAACGGTGTGTGACCTTGGGCAAGTTGATTTCAGTCTCTGTGCCTATTTCCCTCCTACCTTTCACGATCTAACTAGACAAATTCTGCAGGGCAGGGACTCTCTCTTATAACGTGTTCGTACAGTGCCTAGCACAATGGAGCCTCAATCTCACTTGTAGTTTAATACAAATAATATTTCATGATGGATCATCAGTATGGCTGCAGGGATTGGAATTACTGAGCACTTTCTTTACTTTTCAGAAACAACAAAAAAAGGCCTTATATAATGGACATTCTTGAGACACCTCCTGTGTTTGATAAGAACAGCTCCAACTGCTTCCTTTTTCTTCGAAATATTTGATATATTTATTGGGGTGGAAAAAATTACTAACCAGTGATGTGGTTCTAGAAATCTTGTTTTTGCTTGTTGCAGAGGGAAGCTTAACAGATGAGTGGCTGGTTCCGTAACTCCAGATAGCTCTTGAAATATACTTTGGGGATAAGATGGCTACCAAGTTGTGGGCCAAACTGATTGGGTATCATTCATTAGCGTAAATATAGCTGGTAGGAAGGCGCCTACTGTGTTTTATTTGAAACCACTTCATCCTCCCAGTTCAGTGAGAGAAACTTACAAGTAAAAGAAGCAAAAACTGCAGTTATTTTAGATTCCTCTGCTTTTACTATGACACAAACGTTTGCCAGGTAGCACCGATGCGTATTTGCAATTCTAACTCTTGTGATTTTTATCACGAGTCTCCTGATGTTTGTTACTTTCCTTAAAGAATCTTTCATTTAACAAATAAGGGAAGTTTCAGCTCTTGTAGTTGCAGAGGAAAGCTGGAAAATATGACTGGACTGTGCCCCAAAGGCTCAAAAATGAGAGAGAGAAAGAACACAAATTTTATTTATTTTAAAAAATCTCATGATTTGGTGGGGAGGGGGGCAACTCACAATTTTTGGACATTTGGGTAGGTAATAAAAAAAATAAATAATTGGAGATATACCTGTCTCCCAGAACTGGAAGGGACCTTGAAAGGTCATCAAGTCCAGCCCCCTGCCTTCACTAGCAGGACCAAGTACTGATTTTTGCCCCAGATCCCTCAGTGGCCCCCTCAAGGATTGCACTCACAACCCTGGGTTTAGCAGGCCAATGCTCAAACCACTGAACTATCCCTCCTCTGTAATACTGAATATGTGAGCAGAAACTTTTATAAACTTAATGGGCTTTGTCACAAAAAGTCTGGCTTGTCTCAAGAATGGGACAAGCTCAGGACTAGATACCGAATAGATCAGTCCTTTTTGGGGTAAATGAGAAAGCACAGTTTGAGTGGTGGGGGTGGCAGTTGGTGCTGGTTTTATGGCAGTAACTAGAGTTGGGTCACCATTGTGATAAGCACTGTACAAAGGCACAAGAGAGCGTGTCTGCTGTGAGGAGTTTGTGATCTAAATAGACAATATAGACAAAGCATGGGATGGGTAACAGAGGCCGAGAGAGAAGCAATTTGCTCAAGATCATATAGCAGGTGAGTGGCAGAGACAGGGATAGAACTCTGGGATGAGATCCTCACTTCTGTTCTGACCTCTGTACCAAAAGCACTTCGAGATCTACTGATGAAAAGCACTATATAGGACAGGCGTCATCAGGACAAATTATTTGGTGGCCTCGGAGTGTGGTGACCAACTCTTGCTCATGCTTTTTCCTAAAATACTTAATTATGTTTAGGAAACGCAAATAAATGTGCACAAACACACATCCAAATCTTTGTAATTTATTTATTGCTAGCCAGTAAGTCTGCTGTGAAAAGTGATATGAACAAACATACAGGGTATCACTTTTCACAGCAGACTTACTCAGTCCCGGCAAATCTGGGGACAAATTAAGTCCCGGATAGAGGACTGGGGAAGGCAGCGGGGGCCAGGGGTGAAGGAGGTGGCAGGGATTGGATGGGGAGGCAGTGGGGGGGGGAGCCTGGAGCCTGAAGCCCTACAGCTAGGGGATGCAACCCAAAGCGCCCCCCGCCCCCATCACAGCCCGGGAGGCTGTGGCTGCAAGAAAAGCCCCTGGTGGCCACATTTGAGAAACACTGATATGGGAGCTAGGTATTACGTGTAATTATGACACTGGATAAAAGGGCCAGATCTGTGAGAAGTGGCTCTGAAAGAAATCCCTGGACCTGGAGGATTCCCCAAGGAAAGGAACTGAGGAAGACATCACTCAAGCTTTCTTCTAAGGACCCCACTTGCAAGCCCTGGCATGGGGGATGTGCCAGAAGAGGGGATGGGTAGCAGGGGCGGCTTCAGGCCCCAGCACGCCAAGCGCGTGCTTGGGGCGGCAGGATGAGAGGGGCACTCTACTGGCGCCGCGAGGACGGCAGGCAGGCTGCCTTCGGCGGTTTGCCTGCGGAGGGTCCGCTGGTCCCTGCCTGCTGTGCTTGGGGCGGCAAAATGCCTAGAGCCGCCCCGGTGGGTAGGTGTGTTAGGGGAAGGGTCGTGGCTTGCTTCACTGCAGCCCATAGTCAGCTGCGGATAGGCTGCTGTAATTGAGACAAACCTCTGGGGTGGTTTATGTCAGGACTGCCCACAGAGCAGCCCAGAATTCAGATGGTGCAAGAGTGGCTTAAAGCTAGTTTAACCTTCCACTGCTCCCTCCTTGTTTTCAGTCCAGTGCCTTACGCGCTAGTGTATGCAGTGGTTCTTTGTGTTGAGCAGGATCCTAATATGCTCTTCTGGGTCAAACTGAACTGAGTCAGTTGTGTCCACTTAAATGGAGGGTTGAGAGTCCAAATACTATTTTGTGGATAAATGAAAAATGTAATACACTTAAAAAAAAAAAAAAAAAAAAGACCACTGTAAGGTCGGTTTTGGCCTCCACGTTAGATGCTTTAATTACACCTAAGCCTGATAGAATTATTCCTGTGATCTTTAAAAATTCCAGTAAAAGCAGTTTAAAACACTTTAAAAATAAATATCCTTTGCCCTGCAGTGCTTACAACCCAGAGACCGCAGCATTGTCTGGAGGATCCAGAGGCAAAAGTGAAAAGCTGCCCAGGAATAAAATGTATTAATTTATTTAAGCCAGAATGTCCTAAAGGAGGTTTAAAAAAAATTAAAGTGAAGTCCAGTTTCTGCCATTCCATTTCCTCCCTGTGTTGCCACCGCGTCTCTCCAGTGCAGAAGAATGCTATTGGAATTTTAATCCAAATCAATGCCGTAATCCCCGAGCTGAAATTCTGCCTCTCGCGCGCTCTCTCTCTCTCTCTCAGCACATTTGCCTGAGCTTAGAAACGGGTCCAAATTATCAACATTTTAGTTGATAATTAAACTATGTTAAACTTTTCTTAAATAAGTAAAACCATGCTATTTGCTAATGGATTCTAGCTTATATTTTCCTTCACTGCCCTGTCTTTAGGATGTATCCGAGCGTTTAAGACTCCAGTATCATTTCAAAAAAGAAAAAGCAATAGCCTCTTAAAGGATTTTGACTAGAAGAAGGAAGCCCCTAAAAGTTAATGAATTACACTTCTCCCAGGACATGCGTGTTGTGCACCTTTTAAGCTGTAAACTATAGAGGATAAGGGACATCTTATGGTTCAGCTTTTTATTAGGTAATGCTTGCTTTATAGAACTCCTGTGAAAGTAAAGTAGTCCTTATTTTGAGACTTGCAATTATACTTCACATGGTGAACTGTGTAATTAGTTTGGAAGACTTATGCTTAGTCGTTGGTTTATCCTAATCGGCTTTGGCTTTTCCCAACAACAAAGTGAGCTTATTTTGCTAAGCTGAAACAACTCTACTCCCTTTGTTCTTTTCTTTTATTGTCTCATTCCTTTCATTCTGTTTTACTGCCAAAGTTTTGTTTCATTAGGCCTACAAGTCATTTCCAATCCAGTGGGCTGCTACAATCAGGCCTTTATAACTCAGCTGCCTTGGTTCCCATGTCCCTTCTGGTGTAATGCCAGGACTTGTTGTTTGACACGGTGTTTTAACCCTTTTCTGTATCTTAACTATATGTTACCTTTAAGAAAATTGCTTGGAGTTTTAGCTGTTGCTGAATGGTAAAAAGTCAAACCTGAGAATTTAGGTCAGAAACACCACTTGAGTTTAAGAATGTTAAAATGTCACATTTGTCCATTAATAGATGCATTAACATGATTGGGCTTCAGATAAACTTTTGCCCTAATTACTGAAAGGGAATTGCGTAAAAATCTTCTTGAAATGCTCAGCTTGGCCTTTGTGGGAACAATCTGTTGAATAACCAGGCTACAGTATTTTCAGCCTATGTAAGCAGGACAATGGGGACACACATTTGCTTAAAAGGTATGGTATGTTTCAGTTGCTTTAACCTTTCAGATTTGTCCATGCATGGTATCGCCACATATGACTACCCTATTCAGAAATATAAATATACTTCTTATCCTGTGTGTGGGAAAGGCTGTTTTAAATAATAAATGGTTAAAAACAGGTTTAGAATATTTCTGTAGTGAAGATTTAAAATCTCTCTCAAATTAATTTCACATGTTGAGATTTTAAAGCTTTCTCTGAAATCTTTTAAACCTTTCTGTAGTAATCTGCTACGAACGCCATGATAATTTTGCTAGCCCAGTCTGCTTTATTTGCTCTGAAAATCTTCAAACAGGGTCCAGTTCTTCTATTTCATCCTTATTTTTATTGTTTTCCTAAAATGAGATGTTTGAGGGGTATGGCAGTCAGGTTTGTGTTTTAAATTTAATTCTGGAATTGGAACAGGACAGCGTGTATATATTCTATTTGTTGTATTAATTTTCTTTTCCTGGCATATGTGTGCTGTCTTGGACGAACTGTAGACATGTTCCTACTTTGTTTTGCAAAGATTGGATCCTCAGGAAGGCTTTAAGATATAAGGTAAGTTCAAAACATCAGGATTTCTGAATCTCAAAGGATCTCATACAATTGCTTGATGTTTCCCGTCAGGAGCAAAATAAACCAGTTGAGTAAAGGTCTTTAGCTTCTGATATTGTTTTTCATGAAAAAATGGTGCTTCAAAGGATTTTAATTTTCTAGCATCTTCCTCTTGCATTCTTGGTTTGTGGGCTAGTTATAGTTAAACTATGTGGGAGAAGAACAACTCCTTAAGCCCTTGTCTTTGCTTCAGGCATATCTCAACATAGCCATAGTATTGTATTGTACGGCAGGATTCAAGTTTTAAACCAAGTAAGCTGCAAACAACAAAATGTATGAATCAGTGCCCTACAGGTAATCCTTCTTTGTGTATACAATATCACACACTGGAATAAAGAGAGTAATGCAAATAATGACCCATTTAACCTTTTTGCAGGGTTAAAAAAATTGTGTGAGTAACAGATGAAGAGACCCTATATTGTCTCCTATTTTTAACTGGAGTGTGTGTGGGGCTGGGGATGGAGTGGAGGGGAGAGGGAGTTATCTACACTAAGGATTTTATCCTAATCAGGTAATTTACATAATTTGCGCTGCATGCTTCTCTTTTTGACAGCTGTGAAAATATAACACACAAAAACATGAAAGAAAGCTCCTCCTTGTTTGGCAAGGCTGTCTGGGTGTGAACGAGTTAATGCACCAGTGGAGAAGTAAATGCTCCAAAGGTTTACTTTTCCCTAAGACCATGGGTATGGCCTCTGAAGATGTTATTACAATAGAGTTGTTAGCATGAAAAAAGAAGGCTTTCTCTCCATGGGTTCATTTCAGGGGGATTTTGGAAGTCTACATGTAAGAGTGTCAGGAGGAGCAAGGAGTCGTGCTATTATGGAAGACGTGGCATACAGTCCAAATCGTATTGTTTCATCTATTGCACACTGATATGTAGATTTTGTGGTCAATAGGATACATGGATGGTTTATTTTTAAAGTAGTTGCTCTGCTGAGAAGTCGTTTTTTTGATTTGGCAGCCTTTTAAATTTTCAGTGTTATATTTCCACTATTGGTGAATTAGTTACGGTCTGTGAAATAGAAGGGCAGGTCTGGACTTTATTTACGCTCTAATCTGTAATAGAGTACCAGAAATATTTTAATATGCAGTAAAGTTAATAATGTGTTGGTGTTTTGGTTTGTTTGTTTTTTTGACTGCTGCTGACCTCTCCACTGCCTTCAGAAGCAATCATGAGCTATGTAGCTGATACTTAATAGCTTTTAGCTCATTTTCTTTCTTCCTTCCTTCCTTCCCATCTAAGTTGACCTGAGTTTTCAGCAGAAAACGAGTCATCCAGTTGCTGAATTTGAATAATACAAACCTTTAAAGCAAAGAGACTGATACACCATTGTTTAAAAAGTTTTGGACAAGTAACAAAGGAATTAAAAAAATGTTTATTAGAACTATTTTCATATGGTTATTAGAGAACAGCTTTTGGTCCTTCTGTATATTGCCTGCTGTGTTCTTTCCGTTTGCTTTCAGTTCCAGTATTTTGGATTTTCAGAATTTTGTGTATTCAGTCCATGGTACACTTAAGGGATAATATGAACACTCCTTTAAGATTTTACATTGACATGCAATGATTATAGTGATCTCTTTTAGCCTTAAAATGTATATTTTTATAATTTATCCCACCACAAGTACCGTTTTTCTAATAAACCAGAAAACTTGACCATTGCATTAAAATTGCATTTTTTTTTTCATTCGCTGAACTAATGCTCACGTGCAGGAAGCCAGTTTTTAGGTGGTCTGTAATAAGACACATGCTTTGTGGAAGTTACAAATTACATATTGGTTATAGAGGTTTCTAGCTGGATTTTATAAAAGGAGGTACTGTTAAGGTGTGGAATTTGTTGGGTTGGAGGGGGAAGCTGCATCAGAACTCTGAAGGAAGTTGGAAATGTTGTTTTCTTTCCTTTTTGTTAAACAATTGAGGAAATTATCATGATTTAAAACTGAGAACTGGCATGGTCCAGTTGATTAGGCACAGGACTTAGGAGATCAAGGTTCTACAGTATTTCTGACTTGGTCGCACAGAAGGTTTGTGGTCTTATGCAAGTTGCTTGATCTCTACCAGTGATTTTCAAAGTTTAACAACCGGAGGACCCTCATTTTGATTTTAAAAATTTTTTGCAGATCCCCAAGGACCCCAGCTCAGCCCCAGGCTCTGCCCCCACTGCGCCTCTTTCCCCAAGACCCCCTGACCTCTCCCTGCCCCCTCTCCACCCCTGCCCCTTCTGTTCCCTGCATCTTTCTTCCCCCTCCCCTGAGCCATGTCTGGTCCCCGCTCCTCTCCCTCCCTCCTAGCACCTCCTGCATGCCAAGGAACAGCTGTGATTGAGAGGTCTATAGGGGGAGGAGTTGATCAGCAGGGCCAGCGGCCCTGGACACAATTCTGCCCTGTCCCTGCTCCTCCCCACCCTCCCAGCACCTCCTGCATGCCAGGGAACAAGGCACTGGGAGGGAGGGGGAGGAATTGAAGGAGGACTGGGGAGGAGTTGATCAGTGGGGCCCATGGACCCCCTGGAGTTCCGGGGGGTCCGCAGACCCCAGTTTGAGAAATGCTGCTCTATGCGTTTCTTTTCCGTTTTATGCTTTATCATCCATATCTTGTAAATTCTTTAGGGCGCAGAGACTCTCTTACTAATGTGTACATGCAGCATTGAGTACAATGTATCCCTGATCTCAGGGGGGGGCCTCTGGGTGCTACCATAATACAGAGCACAAGTGCCCTCCACTCCTAGCAAGGTCTGTGGGCAGTAAAGGCTATAAGCATCTCTCCAGGTTGGCTCCCTTAGCTCCCTTTAGTGCAAAAAATTGAAATTAACAAAATCAACACATCCCTACTTGACATCACTGTCACTAGTCCCCTCCCTTGTGTCTCATTTACTTCAGTATAATGCCATGGCTGGTGTCATGGCCTTTATTTCTGTCATACATGTTTTTGTAATAAAATAGTAGCAGCTATGGCCCTGATCCCGCAAGTTGACCCCTGCATCTGCACAGAGCCCAGTGAAGTCCGTGCAAATCCCCTTGCATAGTCAATTGCTGGGTGAGGGCCTGAGTTAGTAAGTGTTTGGGGTTTTTTTTGTTTTTTTTGTTTTGTTTTTTTTAATAAATTCATGCTCTGCCCCCACAACTTTTTACCCTATAAATGAAATTTGTGTATGTGCACAGGTTTACAGGCATACCACACATCGCTATCAGTAGAAACACATTGCTACTTAGTGACTTGTATCTTTTCCAGGCCAGAAGCAAGTTGCTTTCGTTTGTCTTGTACAAAACCAGTAAACTGTATATTGGGTGAAAAATTTCACTAATCTCACACTAAAGTTACTCTTCTCTTTTGTCTGAGGATCTTGGAGCCTGTCACAATGGTGAATGTTTTATAAATGGTCTTGTTTGTTCTTCAATTAAGGCTCCACAGAATAAAACCATGTGCAATGCAGAAAGAAAACTTTTGGCAGGGCCAAGCAGGGCCCAGTCATGATGTAGAGCCCCACTATGCTCAGTGCTGTACAGACACAGAACAGAAAGATGGTCCTTGTCTCAAAGAGCTTTTGATCTAAGTATAATGCAGCAGATCACAGGTAGATATCGAGACAGAAACAGGGGTGGTGGTCTATTATCAACCTTCTAATACTTTCCATTGAAATTTTTGTACGTACCATGCCACTAGATGAAACTGCATTTTAATACCTGCCCTTCTCAAAGCGCAGCATGCTTGGCCTCTAAAGAAAAGTATTTTGATAGGTAGACTTTGCAACTCTTACCCATTTACGCAACAATCCTGGTCCAGAATACTATGCCATTCATACTTCCACTAACCTCAGCTGACTAAACCAAAGCTTTGCTTTTGGAAAAACTTCTCTTTTAACATTGATTTTATTAAGGGAAAAAGTAGCGCCAGTTACTTTAAACCTGGTGTGGTGCAAATTAAGCTTGCAACATTCTACTTTTGGCTGTTTTGTGTGTATCTATGTATGTATGTACGCTTGTCATGTAACATGGGGTGGAGAACACTTTCAATTTAGAGAATGCTCATGTGATCATGATATCATCATGTTACAGAATATTTTAACAGTCTATGATACAAGGCATGTTGTTTTTTGTTAAAAGGTAGCTTTTCTGAGCTGAACTCTAGCAAGAGCAGGATTCTTCAAAATACCTGTGGAAAGCTTAGATAAATAAATCCTGACTAGCATGGAAAAGGAACACACGTTACTGGAAAGAGGTGGAATGACACTTTTTTCCACATGCAAGCTTATGGCCATAATCATTCACTCATAGCCTGTTCAACAGGCTGTATACAGCGACTGGTATTATATGAGTAGAGAAGGATTTCAGTCGATTGCTGCCCAGAAGAGTTTGTTGTTCCTCTCTTAAAACAGCTCTGTGATCTTGTGCCCAGCTCTCTCAGTGGTTTTTCCACACAAGTCCACTCTCTTGAAAAAAATGATGCATTTTTCAACCCACCTTTTAGCCACTGTGCTGGAGAGGAGGAGGTTCTCTTTGTCTCTCTGAAAAATTAGGTCAGCTTGTGGTTTACAGATCTTGGCTGGGTTTGTGGAGCTTACCTAGACTGCATGTTCTTTGGTGCAGAGATGGTCTCTGTTTGTACAGCACGTGGCATGGTGGGACAGTGTGCTCTATGGCAATGTAAATAAGTGATTGCGGAGCAAGCACACCATGGTGTTGTGGAAGTTAACAGTCCAGACCTGATGGCTTTTGTGCTATAGACCTCTCAATCTGGCAAAGCCACCAAGAGCCAAGAAGACTTCAAGTGACAGATTTTACCCAGTTATAGCACTCCTACCTTCCTCTGTGGTCTAAACTCTGCCTTCTCTTAAGGCTGCTGTCTTCTTTTACAAATACCCTCTTCACTGAAGGGCTGGCCACAAGGGTGGAGATGCAGAATAGCACTGTTCTCAGCCCTCTCCATCTCAGTGTCTCTGTGCTCAGTGTTCATCAAAAGCACCAACCATTTGTCCTGGGCAGAAGAAATGGGAGCATAGTCAGAGCTCAAAGGAGGAGTCTGTCAAGGCCAGACTCAGAGCTGCCATCCCGGGTAGCCAGTCACCGGGAGGCAGAGTGAGGTGGATGAGCTCTGGAGAAACCAGATCACAGGTGTGTCACCTCTCTCCTGTCCCCAGAATTAATTTACTTCTTTTGCAGGGTGTTTGGGAAATGAATGTCATTCCAGAAATAGAAACCAGCATTTCTCAGACATCATGAGTGAGATGGCAGAGCCTACCTGTGCCTATTAAAACAAACAGATGTGACCCCAATGGAATTCCTAATTTGTGAAGATGCTCTGAGAGCCCCACAGAAGATGCAGCAGTTGTCATTCAGATGAGATAAAGTATGGTCTCCACCCCCTGCCGCAGAGGGGCAGCAAACTGGTCTTCTATTGTTTTCTGTAATGTTAAGGGCTCAGTTCTTCACTGCTTAACCCCACTGTAATCCCTGGTGTTGCCCCAGAGGTGAATTTAGCCCATGCTTTTTATATGGGCTTCAATTACTTTCATGCTTAATGTGCATCTGAATGTCAGCTGTCATAGGAGATGTCTCCCCAGTATTCCCTGCCATCACCAATGGGGTTTGGCAGCTCCTTAAACTTACATTTTGCGTTAACCTTGTTCAGTCTGCAATTCAGAATCTTTGTGTGGAGGAGCCCAGACAACCGCTTAAAGATTCTAGCAGCTCTAGGGATATCTTTGGCAGGGTCCTTTCTGGCTGGATTATTTCTTCATAGCTTTTCAGGCATACTGAGGAAGTTCTAGACTTGAGAGAGAGCAAGCTGTGGGGAGGGAGGGGAGAGGTGAGTTGGTCACGGCAATTGAGGAGTCTCAGTAAGAAGATTCAGTGAATTTTATTAGGTGACATTTTCTTTTCATCTTGTGTAATTAGAATAATGCTGATGGAGTGAGGAGGACTTTCTTGCAATAAACTTGTTATTGCTTTGATATTCAATCACCTGCCCAAGCTGTTTGTTGGTTGTAGCGCCATGAACATTAATTCTTAATTATATTGTTTTCGATTAAGAGGGGGACTTTCAAAAGCACAAAAAGTGATAGGGGTACCACTGACTTTCAGTGGGCCTAGTGAGCCTAACTCCCATTTATGCCTTTGAAAATCTACCTCTAAAGACCACCCAAAACTCTGAGGCTGTGCACAGGATGTGTCCCTGTGGTTTGTGTTTTGTTTTGTCGAGATATACTGTAAAATTACATTTTGAAGTAAATTGAGCTGGTTGGAGAATAGGTTTACTCCTCATCCATCCGCTCACGGACAACTTTGACTTTATACAACAAAACTGAAAACTGAGGAGAAAAAATTGAAAAGTTTTGAGGCAGACATTTCGCATTTTTTTTTTTTTTGAAACCTCACATTTTCCTTGAAAAACATCAATAGATAATTTCCAACCAGTTGTGGATGTAAAATATGTGTCTGCCCTGCCTGCACACAGAATCTTCAGGAATGACCAGTTTAATTGGACTTGCACTAGTCATGCAGAGAGAAGTAGAACATGAAATACACTTAAGTTCAGATATTATAATATGTAGAACTCTGTCAAGGGTTTTTAGCATTTATTGTTCTGGGGAAAAAATATGAAGCTGTGAGTATTTCAGTAAAGGTTGAAGCAGAGTGATGTGAAAATGGACTAATTGAGAAGGCTAAGAATAAATGAACCAAAATGGTTTGTTAATTTGTTTTCATTTTAGCAACATCAGTAACCACCTAGAACTGTGCAATATGTCCCAGACTCGGGTCCATGAGAAAGAGAATGTGTTTTTAAAGTATGAATATAGTGCAGTATATGTTTATATAAATAAATCTCCAGGAATTGGGACAAGGGCAAAGTTGCTCAAATGAAGAGCCAATTTAGATAATCTATCCAGAATGAGGATTAACTGCCTCTTAATCTGAGGGATATCCAGAATGCATGTGGTCAGATTAGATCAAACCAATGCTTGTCCCCATCGTGGACATTCACAAGAGGTATTGCATAAGTAGCAATTAACAGTGATAGTGATAGTTCTAATTTACCTTCCCAGGCAGAATGGTTTTGAAAGCTGGAATGGGCTCTAGATGGTCAAGGTGGCACAATATATACCTGTGTATCTGTCACCCCGTCTAGACTACGTGCCGTATCGGCGCGTTAAAATCGATTGCTCGGGGATCGATATATCGCGTCTGATCTGGACGGGATATATCGATCCCAGAGCGCGCTTAGATCGATTCCGGAACTCCACCAAAACAAACGGAGTTCCGGAATCGACATGGCGAGCCGCGCACATCGATCCCGCGTGGTGAAGACGGGTAAGTAAATCGATTTTAGATATTCGATTTCAGCTACGCTATTCTCGTAGCTGAAATTGCGTATCTAAAATCGATTTTCGCGCGTAGTGTAGACCTGGCCTGTGTTGTCATGTCACCACTTTGGTAATTCGACCCATAATCCATATGTAAAGGAATGGCGTATACAATGGGTTCACAATTTTCAGATTGTAGCTTTCTGAACAAGAAGATGAGTAGCCAGATGGATGTTGGTCTGTAGTTTCTTTTTTAGAGGTGACTTGTGAAGGCTGGCTTAAATTTTACAAGAGTTCATTTCTGAAAGCTGTCTAATACTTGAAGAGAAGGCACTTATAATATAAACAATAATGCCGGTACAAGTATTTCTCAGTGTTAAGAGACTGCAAGCATATCCCTGTTGCAGAGCTTTGAAATCAAAGCTGAGTTTGTGCCGGCATGAATGTGATTCTACTTTGAACATCAGTTCTTTTTAAAACAGATGCTTAACCTTGGATGCATTGGTTCTGGTGGGGCTCTATTGCCTCAAGATACTACACAGTAAACTTTTCAACATGGGCACCACCTGCTGAATGGAATGAGGATGGGTTTGTGGAGAAGTTGCTGTGTGGGTGACCTTGCCGTTGGAAGGTTTTGCTATTGACTCTATTACCACGAGGAGCTGTTTAACAAGTTCAAATTGGTGCCATCTTAATTGTTAAAACTGGGAGGGTGGGAAGCAAATTTCTCCAGAGGCTATGGAAGCTACCCAACGAATTTCCACTCTGCTTCTCCACTTGGCAAACTAACACTTCACTGTCATTTCCTAGATATAGGTTTATTTTGAAGGGTCAGCTATTGCCACTACCCTTTCTCCCCTCACGCCCTCCCCAGTAAAGAAGGCTGATGAGCATTTAATTTCCCCAACAGCAGGTGCTTGTCATCCATCTGAAGATAGCTGCCAACATCTGGTGCAATTGCCTCAGCAAATGCAGTAACAAGGCGGCCTGCAGTTCAAATGGAGAGAGAGCATCGCCTCTTTAATGATAACAAGCTGTTGGCTTCCCCTCTGAGATGAATTCATCTCACAGATGTTTGTCTAGTTTTGGCAATCTTATCACTGTAGCTTTGGTGATTAAGCTCAACTGGAGACTATTACTATAAAAGAAGTTTGAACTTGTTCCATTTTTACTTTTTTTCCTTCCTAGATATAAATTATATCAACAACTGTAATGTTGGTCCCATTACCCAAGTACCTTTTACGTTTTTTATTGTATCTGTAGAACAGTTCACCACTGGTGAATGTCTTTCAGCCATGCTGGCATTTTCCATGTTCCTTCTCAACAGCTTTGTGGTTTGAACCCTCTGTTTAGCACTACATTTTAGCAATTACTTTTAGCTCATTCTGTGAGTTCTCCTTATGACTATGTATCTGTGTGTGTGTGTATATAATATTTTTGTAAAGCATGAATCACTGAGAACATTCTGAAAGCCTTCTTGTAGACAGTAGTACTTTTGTGACCTTAGCAATGGTTTATAAAGAATGTCTAACTGTCTAACTTCCGTATCCTAAATGCTTTCAGTTACACCATGGATTTATGAAGGCATATGTCCTGTGATCTGGAAACTTGGTGCTTTGTACAGTATTGTTTTTAACATTTCTGCATTGCTACACTATTTTTTTTAAAGTAGGTATTTTATCCCCCAAGTGTGTGGAATTTAATTCTGGTAAATAAGATTTATTTTCAGAAATGTGCTTATATGAGTAGGTGACTCACACTTGAGTGGAGATGTGTCACTGTTGGTGAGGACACCACATGTATAATTTCTTCATCCATAAATAGATACTCATCCAAGAATGGGTGACACCGTGATGTTTTGTACTGACTGGCTGGCTGTAGAATAGCTTCCAAGAAGAGGTTTGAGAGCTTCAGTCTCTCGTACAGGAGGAATTGTTTCTGAAATAAGTATCGTATTTTGAAATATTTGGGTTTTTTAAACATATAAAGTTTAACAAGGCAGTGGCCCATCCAGCGTTTTTAATAAGTGATTGATGTAAGTATATCTAATTGTCCTGATATGGTGGGACATTCTAACTCTGCTAAATCAGGGTGGGACATACCAGGCAAGTAAGATCACTCCGAAATTCATTCATTACACAAGAGATCCAGGTACTCCTTGAAGATTTTAGTCCTAACATATTCTGCTTTGCTCTATAGTTAGAAAGAATGCAAGCACATCACCTCTGAGTTACAATAATTATTCTTGTAGTTTTATTTTATTATGCCTTTCAGTTTCAAAGTATGTTATAAACAACAAATTAATTCTCACACCATCAGTGTAGGTCCGTGTTTTATTCCTATTTTGCAGGTGGAGAAGCTGAGTCTGGAAGTTCAGGAATTGGCTCAAGGCCACTCAAGATGTCAATTATAAGGCTATGAATAAAATTCAGAAATCCTGGCTCCCAGTCTGTTGCTTAGACTAATTTCTGTCAACGTTTAGAGAGCTTTTGAGCTAATCTTTCAGAGTTCAAATTTGCTTTCTCCATGTCACGGGAGATTGGAAATTGATTCCCTCCAGTGCATTGTTCAACGACACAAATGCAACACAATTTGTATGACTTAAATTTCATTTTTTTGCTCCTGCTGTAGTTACAGTATTATTAAAAATACATTAAATTTTAATGGACATCATAAAGTATGTGCTCCTGTGAACGCATGCACGGATAATTATTTCTGATGAATAAACCAAAAGGACAAGTATGTGAGAAGTTCATACTGCAGCTTTCAATTCTTATTATATACATCTCCTGCAGGGGCAATCATTGTGATGCTCCAGCTGGTTATTTCTGTGGCCTAGCTTTCCCTGGAGATGGCTGATGATAATGCAGACTTGAACTAGCAGAAGTGCCAGTGTTTTTTACTGGTATATTTATAGATAAATTGTTTACCAGGGCAAGGCGCAGGATACTCAGAGCACCTCAGTACAGTAGCTACCTGCAAGGCTGTGGTGGGGGGGAGGTATTTGTTTCATATTAACAAGGTGGAATCTTGTAAAAACTGTTATTTCTTATTGAAATAAACCCAAACCATAATGATATGCAGGGTATCGCTCCTAAAAAGCAACTGCAAACCAAGCAAACTACTTTTAGCAGAGAAGGTCTGTGGTAGGCAAGGGAATCGTTAAAAATAATACATTACATTGTCCATAAAGTTTCATGCGGTATGTAATGGTCCATGGGGGCCTCACCTAGTTTCCAAGATATGATACGTATATTATGATTACAGCTTCTCGTTTAACTTTCACACCATATTGAATACATCTCTCTTTAACCCCTCCGGGGTTCATGGTACTTGTCAAGCGTTTCTTAATATGTGAACGTATATATTTCTCATATTGCTCCCGCTGCCGACAGGCTGAAGAAGGTGTCTCTGCCTCTCCTCTCTCCATTTCATTTTCTATTTGTGATCACGTTGGACAGAATCCAGCCTGGGCAAGAGCGATGGGGTCTTCCCTGGGATTCTCCTAGTCTAGAACACCGGATTTAAAAATGGTTCTGTGCCTGGTCTGCTCTGGTCGGGCTGGCATTCTGAGCCGTGTTTAGAAGTGTGTCTGCCGGCGTGCATTCAGCCCAAGCATGGAGGGGAGTCTAAACAGCTTCTAATGGACTGTGTCATCTTTCATTGCAGAGGCATGGGCGCTTCATGCTAATTCATACTCATAAACTCTCTCAGGCATTCAGCAGAACCCACCTCAGATTTGCCTGATATTAAGGGTATCCTTTTTCCCTTGGAGGTGAGAGTGGGAGGCTCCTTGCCAAAGTCTAAGGATCCTCCAGTTTCTCTCCTGTTTTCAGTTTCTTCACGCGTCTGGCCTTGTATCAAATTCACCATCCTTCAAATTATAGCGAACAGACTAGAGACACCCTTGATGACTCATTCAGTGGTGCTTTTTAAATAGCAGGGGTGGTCCCTTCTGGCAGTCTAAGATCTAGAGTGAGTTCACCTAACCATGTGCACAGGTGCAAGTCTGTTGAAATCAGTGGAGTGGAGCATGAGTTGGGCCTATTTATATTTGGTTTAGCCATAAATTCAAAGGTGAGAAATGTGAGAGGGTTTGCATAGCAGTATGCGGTATTAAGCTTCCATGATATTCCAATTTCCAGGTCATGCTGTATGTTGCAGAGTTAGTGGCAGCTGCAGGAGTGGGATCATTTAGCCCACAGGACAGAGCATATTGTGGGCTAGAATGGCCTGTAATTAGAGACTGGGAGTAAGAAAGGAAAGATGGGGTTTGTGGTTAAGGCCGAGAACTAGGACTCGAGGTCTGGATTCAAATTCTGGCACTGCTACAGGTTTCCTATGTGACCATGGGCAAGTCAGTTAATCCCTCTGTGCCTCAGCTCAAATCTGTAAAATGGAGCAAACAATAATTCCTTTATCTGCCTTGCCTGTTTAGACTAAACTCTTTGTTGTGGGCGCTGTCTCTATATGTTTGTACAGCAGCTAACACAGTGGGGCCACACTCTTGACTTACTTTTTGTATCAGCCTAAATAACTAAGTTCACTTTTACATGGGCGAGGCCCTGCTAATTTTGCTGCCTGTGACATTTCAAACCCTCTCTGTGAGTGGCTCTGTTATTACTCCTGCGATTAAAGAGATTGTTCAACTCTATTCTGTTTAAAAGTTAAGCTTAAAAAGAAGGTGTGGGGGTGTTCAAGTGTAAGTTGTGAGCTGTGTTTGATCAGACAGACTACCTATTATAATATTCAGGCCCAAGAGTATAACGTCAGACCAGAGTTCATTATAGGAGTAAGACAGGTTATGTAGTATTTGTGCAGTGGTTCCCAAAATGGGGTTCATGAAATGTTAGAGTTCTTGGGGGAAACAGTTCCTTAATGGCGGACAGAGATGTCCCTAGGGACCCCAGGCAGCACGGGGCCAGCAGCCAGGAGCCCCTGGACTTCCAAGAGCTGAGCAGATCAAAGCAACCATATCTATCGCACTGAAAAGATTTCAACTTCAAGACTCCTTACAAGAAATGGAAAGAGAGGTGGATATTTTTGTCTGCTTTTAAAATTAAATAGGCAGCTAGTAGTGTTTTTAAAATGATTATGAAGAACAAGTTTAAGCTTTGTTGTAACGTGTGGTGTTAGCCTGGACTGCTCAAGACCTGAATGATTGTGTAGGAGGAACTCTTTGATTTGGCCTCTTAAATACCTTCATGCTGTTTCACATCTGATACTCCTTGATGAAACATAGAAGCCTTGTCTTATAACAGGCTTATTCAAAGTGATACAAGCTACGAAAGTGAGATCTTGGAAGAGTGTTGCCATTTCCATAATGTAATAAAAATACTGTAATGATGATTAATAATAGTGTGTAATAAGCATATCATAAAAACAAATTTTGTATTTCCAAGATGACTGCTTTTATAATTTATACTCAGGTAAAGGAGAAAATCCCTGGAAATATTCATTTTTAGGAGGGAGTTTGCAAGACTTGACATTTTAATGAAAGGGGTTCTCAGTTTGCTAAAGTTTGGGAACCACTGTATTTGTGTGTAGTAGTTTTTTTTCTCATGCTTTAAGGGGCTTGGGAACAAAACAATAATAATAAAAAAACTTAAGTAAAATTTCAGAAGTACCTGAGTCCCCCTGACTTTGTTAGACTCCTAAGTGTCCAAGTCATTTTTGAAAATGAGAAGTAGGCACCTAAACTGATTAGGAACTACGCTGAAAATTTCATTATCCCTGAACTTCCAGCTGTGTTTCAGTTCCTAAAGAGGGAAATACTCTGTGAAGACCAGATCTCATGTTATTTCAGTTCAGAAATTGCTCCTTGATGTGCAAACAGTCCCCCATCCCCAAAGAAAGTGAAAACCATTCATTGTTTCAGGGTCACTTGAAACCATTCATGTTAACCCAAAGGCTATTTGGGTTCTTCTGGGCCCCATGCACACCCAACTTTCAGCTGCAACTTGCAGTTTTGTGTGTGTGCGTCAGTCAAACCCTGAAATCCATCATTTTTTTTGGTGCCACTTAATTTTCTTATTTCTTTTGATAACTTAACATCTCTCCTCTTCCCATCCTCCCCTCCCCCCCCGTCATAAAGCAAGTGAGTTAACAATAGACCATGGTGTGGGAGTAAGTTACCATGGCTGTTTATAAAATCTGGATTCATTTACTTGACGGCCTCCGCTAGCTCCTCAGGCTGCGACGGCTCCAAAGGAGCTGATCGTGTCAAATGAAAAGAGCTGCAAAGATTAAATACCCGGTAATTGTGAAAGCAAGTGAATCAACACAAGCATCACTCTGTCTTTGGTTTCTGACTTTCTGGAATTTGACCTTGTCTTTTGATGCTGTGAGTTCCTGAATATCAGTCATGCCAGACGCTCTGTCAGACTGGTCACCCCTTACAGAGGAGCGCTTTCCCACTGCTGATGTGACCTTGTGTCACTAGACACTGAAAATCACATACCCTGGGATGCCTGGGCTCTGTCCTCAGAAGTTACTTCTTAGTGAGAGGGAATAGGGCTAAATTGATTATTTTAGTGAGTGCCGCTTACAACCCCTTTTTTCTTTGCCTGCATCCTGGTTGCTAGGAGTCTTGTTTTTGTTTTTATTAGCAAAGCATAATTTAAATCGGTCAGGGTAGTACCATCTTTAAATATAGTGGTATCAGGGAAAACTGGGTCATCGCTTTCGCCGTTGTTTAATGTTTTACTTTTCCTTCTGTGCTTGTAATTGCCAGTCATAGTAATTTTATACCTTGTGCCCCAGCTTTAAACCAGTGTTGTAAGGAGGCTCGTTCCTCTCAGACATAATCCTGTTCCCGGGAAAAGTTGGGTTCCTGGCTTTTTGTCAGTACAGAGTCTGAATATGGCAAGTTTCTTCAGTTGTCTGAATGTGGTAGCAGCTGGGGTTCTCTGCATCCATCAGCTTGGTCACGTGTGATAGAGCTTATAGAGATTTCTGAGCAGGTAACAAGAAGTTAGAGCAAGAGGAGAAGTGTTTGAAGAACACACACCAGGTTAGGGATTCAGCAGCATGTGGCGCCATTGGTGGTTCGTGGACCGTAACTTTATGAAGGGCCATCTTCTTCCCTCTTTGGGCATGGTGAGACTTGCGAGTTAGAGCATATTAAAGCAGGCCCGTTTGCTCTAACTCACTCCCTGTCCACACTGGCAAGGCACGTAGAGCAACCTGACTCCGCAGCCAGAGCACTCCTGGTAATCCAACTCGGTGAGGAGAACAACGTTTGATGCATCCCTGCTGGAGCACCGCAGCACCAGTGTGGACGCCCTGGTCTGTTAATGCGCTCTCATCGGCCTCCAGAAGTGTCCCACAATGCCCGTTCTAGCCACTCAGGTCATCACTTTGAACTCTACTGCCTTGCCCTCAGGTGACCAACTGTCAGACCCGCCCTTTAAATTCTCTGGGAATTTTGAAAATCGCCTTCCTGTTTGCTCAGTAAGGTGTGGAGTGCTCTCAGCTCCTCTTTCCAGGTGACTATGCCTCCACGCGCCAGGCAATCCCCAGTATGGAGCAATGGCGAGGTGCTGGACCTCAGCAGTGTTTGGCGGAATCTATCCAGTCCCAGCTGTACTCCAGCCGTAGGAATTAGGATTCCATCATGTCCCTTGATATCTACGCAAAGGTAAGGGGCCATGACTGGGATGCACTGCAGTGCAGGTTTCAAGTGAAGGAGCTGCGAAACACCTACCACAAAGTGCAGGAGGCAGACTGCCGCTCCGGTGCTGCCCCCGCGATCTGCCGTTTCTACAAAGAGCAGGACATGATACTTGGGGCAACCCCACCTCCACTCTGAGTACCACCATGGATACTTCAGAGCGCAGTTCAACAAGGCAGGAGGATAAGTAGGAGGAAGAAAGCAGAAGTGAGGGTGCTGAGGAGGAGGAAGACACCCTGGCATCCCTAAATGCATGCAGCCAGGAGGAAGGTAGCCAGTCGTGGTGGCTGGTGCTTGGGGAAGGACAAAGACCGGAGGAGGTGCCTGGTAAGTGGCTTTTATTTTGGGAAGGAAGTTATTCAGTGCAGGCTCTTGGGACAAGGCGGGTCAGGGCTGCATACATGCCTAGATGTGGAATAGGGCGTTGATGTGCTCTCTCCCATTGCTTTAATCAGCCTCAGTGATCTCTTCAAAGGTCTCATCCAGAAGTTGGGCAATGTGCTTGCTCAGGTTTCTTGGGAGAGCCACTTTGGTCCTTGTCCCAGTCAGGCTAACATGTCCACGCTACTGTGCCATGAGGGGCAGGGGGACTATTGCTGCACGCAGGCAAGCTGCATACGGGCCAGGGTGGAAGCCGCATTGCAGTAGAAGACCCTCCCTTGCATCCCAGGTCACCCTCAGCAGCGATATATCTTCCAGGACAAACTCTTATGGGAAATGTGGGGACAGTGTTCAGTATAGGGGCCCCTTGCAGCTGTTGGCTCTCTCCAAGGCACAAAAACCCAGGAGAGTACAGCCGTGAAACAATCAGTCTCCCTTGACGCTGTGCTTACTCACCATTTTGGGGCTCCCATGGGTTATGTCCGCTTGCTTTGGGACGGGCAAATTATGCTATTGTGTAGATGGTGTTTGCCCTTAAGTACAGGGAATCATTGCTCTGTCTGCTGTGAACAATGCTGCCTCTGTTAAGTGTTGCATTTTGCCTTTACAGATACAACCTTGAGATCTCAGCCGTCCGTGTTATCCATGGCCGAAAGACTCTAAAGAATTAGGAAGAGGCCACGTAGAAGCAAAGAAAACATGCTGCATGAAGTAATGCAGCAGTCCCTTAACGAGAATCTAAAAGCACAGGAGTGGAGGGAGAGTGAAAAGAGGATCTGGCAGCAGAATGAAGAGCACCGGCACAAAAGTGCAGAGCTTCGGCAGCAAAGCACAGATTGGCTGATAAGCATCATGGAGCACCAAGCGGACTTAATCCAGGTGCTCGTAGCCATGCAGGTTGAGCACTACCGCCCTCCTCCCACAGCCCTTATCCCAAGACTCTCTTTCCCTTGTGCCACCATGTCACTTCGAATCCACTTTCCCCAACATCTTATCGCCACCAGCTGACTCCAGCTCCTGTAGCTTCACCACCCAGCCCTGAAAACTACGACCCTTACCGACTGCACTCAACTCCCATCACCATGCATTATAGCTATCCTGAAGTGCAGCGCTCATTGCACAGCACTCCAGACAGGAAGGCTGAGTATGGTAACAGGACATACACACATCTGTGATTGTGCCATTCCCCGCCCCACCCCTTGCCCTTTCTGTTTCTCAAGCAGTTGTTTCTTTTCAATAAATGGATTTTTTGGTTTGAAAACTTTTTTTTTTTTTTATCTGCATAAAGTAAAAGATACTTTAGCCCAGGAAAGCAACAGGCATTGCCAGTCAGCGTAGCAAACACAGATTTCTAACAACATTGGAACCACTGCACTTCACTCCTGTGCAGGGCACCAAACATTACTGGTGGCTTTCAGCCTCAAATAGCTCCCTCAAAGCATCCCTAATCCTTGCAGATCTGTGCTGGGCCCCTCTAATAGCCCTGCTCTCTGGGTGTTCAAATTCAGCTTCCAGGTGTTGAACCTCAGTTCCATGCCTGAATGAATCTTCCACCCTTCCCTTCACTAATGTTATGGAGGGTACAGCATGCGGATATAACCACGGGGATGCTTTGATCGACCAGGTCCGCTTCCCATACAGAGAGCACCAGCGGCCCTTTAAATGGCCAAAAGCACACTCCACAGTCATTCTGCACCAGCTCAGCCTGTTGTTCAACTGCTCCTTGCTGCTGTCAAGACTCCCTATGTAGGGTTTCATGAGCCATGATATTAAAGGGTAAGCAGGGTCTCCAAGGATCGCAATAGGCATTTCGACTTCCCCTATAGTGATCTTCTGGTCTGGGAAAAAAGTCCTGGCTTGCAGCTTCCTGACTGGCCAGTGTTCCGAAAGATGCGTGCGTCATGCGCCTTTCCGGACCAGCCTGTGTTAATGTCAATGAAATGCCCACGGTGATCCACAAGTGCCTGGAGAACCATAGAGAAATACCTCTTCCGATTAACTACTCAGAGGCTAGGTTGGCTGGTGTCAGAGTTGGAATATGCGTCCCATCTATCACCCCTCTGCAGTTAGGGAAACCCATTTGTGCAAAGCCTGCCACAATGTCATGCATATTACCCAGAGTCATGGTTCTTTTGAGCAGGATGTGATTAATGACCCTGCAAACTTGCATCAACACGATTCCAGAGACTGAATTTCCCACTCCAAACTGGTTAGCGACCGATCGGTAGCTGTCTGCAGTTGCCAGCTTCCAGATTACAATAGCCACCCACTTCTCCACTGTGAGGGCAGATCTCAATCTCGTGTCCTTGTGCTGCAGGATGGGGGCAAGCTCCTCACACAGTCCAATGGAAGTGGCTTTTCTCATTCGAAAGTTCTGCAGCCACTGCTCGTCATGCTAGACTTACAGAACGATGTGATCCCACCACCCAGTGCTTGTTTCCCGAGCCCAAAAGCAATGTTCCACGGTGGTGAGCATGTCCACGAATGCCACAAGCAATCTTGTGTTGTATGCGATACTCAAGTCGATATCGTCTGAGTCCTTACCATCAGTTTGGATCTTAAGGAGTAACTCGACTGCCAAAGGTGACGTGTTGGCGAGACTCTCTCTGCATATTCCTCAGCAGTTCGGGCTCCATTCCCGCAGATCAAAAGGGAAAAGAGAGCGTGCGGTACAAAAAACTTTGAAAGATGGCGCCAAATGTGGACAGAAGCACAGGGATTGCTGGGATGCGAACCGATGCATCACAGGGCATTGGGAGAGGATCCAGAATGCCCCGCATCCCCTGCGTCCTTCCCACAAGCCACAGTGCTAGAATGGGAAGAGGTGCTCTGTGGGATAGTTGCCCATAATGCACCGCTCCCAGTGCCGCAGCAAGTGCCGCAAATGTGGCCACGCCAGTGCGCTTGCAGGTGTCAGTGTGGGACAGACTGCAGCACTTTCCCTACTGTACTCTCCGAAGGCTGGTTTAACTCCTGGCGCTCTATAGCTGCAAGTGTAGCCATGCGCTTGTTTCCCTAGTGCAATCTCCTCCCATTTATGGTTGCACAGCTGTAGCTTAGACAAGCATAATTTGGTCCTGTGCTTTGAACATTTTGGAAGTACCGTGCTACATTACATAAACGCCTTTATAATAGCGTTGTCTAAAGTCTTAAAAGTGACTCATGATTTTGGGTGTCCAACCTCAGAGATCTTAAAGGGCCTGCATGTCAGAGGGTGGATTTCCTCATCACATTCTGAAAATACAGGCTTCGTTAAGGTGTCTAAAGTGCAGCACTCAAAGACTGAGGCACCTAAAATCATTAATCACTTTTGAAATGATAGCTCTATATATTATGTGGGTGCACATGCGTACAATAAGGTGGAAGTGTAGTGTTTTATTATACTTGTAGAAATGTTACCATTTTTATTTTCCCTCAATAATCTCTCTGTCCTCACTGACCTTAACCAGTCATGGAAACATCAAGGAAGTGAACTCAGAGAATAGGAGTATCCCAGCAGTCTAATAAGGGCTCTCCAAGTTTCTGAACAGAAAATCTAATTTATTCCTCTGTGCTTTTTTCTCACAGTGCAAACAGCACATCTGATTATTCCTTTAATAGATATGGGGCATTAAAATAACCTAGTGATACTTAATGATGCAAATAGCTACCTGTGGGCAAAACTTGCTAAAAAGATTCTTCATACTTTCAGCATGGTCTTTCTTTTAGATACATAGAGAATGCAGGAATAAACTTGTGAAAGAATGTGACATGGAAAACCCAGTAGGTACTAATTGGGTAATAGTATTGCACGTTGGCTAGAACCATGAAGAGTAGGTTTTTTTTCCTGTCTTCTGAAGCAGCAGTGATTGGCAACTGCCAGAGGCAGGAGGATACTTGCCTTGATAAACCAACGATCTGAGTTGGTCTCGCACCTCCCATGCAAACCATCCCTTAAAATGCCACTGAGTCAAATAGTTTAGGGCCAAAAATAGACCCACCAAAAGTGACTATAATTTTTGGTGAAGTTTCTCTGGATACTTCATAAAATAAGGATCTGGCTTAAGGATTTGTTTTCTCTCCCTCCCTTTTTCTCCCCCCCCACCCCCCAAAAAATCTTATAAAAATAAATGCAAAAGCCTGTGATGTTATGGCTGCATGGTTATTCACATTAATCAGGAAATGTAAAAGCAAAGGTTCCCAGAGTAATGCTATATTTGTATGGTTGGCTCAGGAGTTATATTTTCTATTCCTGCTTTTCTCGTTAAATGTATAGATTAATATACCTCTACTTGATCTAAAATGTGTGCCATAAAACATAAAGGAGGTGTGAAGTAGCTGAGCTAATGTTGCTATTGGAAATGAGGCTTGATTTTTCACCTCCAGTTACACTAGTGTAAATCAAAAGTGAGTCCATGAAGCTGTGGTGTTGGAAGGCAGAGGTGAGTTGCACTAATTTTTGGTGACAGTGTAGCATTAACACTGTATTAATGCCATTCTAAATTTTAATATATAATATTTTGCACTGGTTTGTAGTGCTTTAGAAGTAAGTCTGGCATGTGATTGACATGTTGGGCCAGTACCTCAGCAGGTCTAAACTAGTGTAGCTCCATTGAAAGTCAATGCTGATTTACACCAGATGCAGATAAATGAATGTTACCCTGACTTCAGTGGTGCCGAGAGCTATGTCAATTTACACCAGCTAAGTATGCATTAAAAATAGAAGTTCTGGCGTACTGTACGAAAGAACCAATCTGCTGAATGAAAAGATTGGTCTGTGCTCTTAACTTTTGCTGTTCTCTCTGCCCTCATGGACTCCACGCACAGAAGTTGCTTAGCAAAGCATCGTCAGTCACATGCATGTTGTGTCCTGAACAAGTTAGCTTGCAGCCCAGGAAGAAATCTGTTTACTTGCTCATTGTGCTACTGAAACATTCACGTGGAACAAATCACACAGTTTAAACCAAACATCAAATCAAAGTGGGAAGAGATGGAGTGTTTTACAGTGCCCATGGCTTGTAAGAGAAAATGTTTGAATTGCCTTCGGTGGAATCCACTGGCAGAGTTGATTGTAGCTGAGAGGGTGGAAAGACCTTTTGCAGTCATGATGTGTAATTGGATAACTGCATATACTCCACTCGATACCTGTGCCTGCCTCCCCATCCAATTTCCTCTTGGGAGCTAGGGTGAAATGGGAGGAAGAACTTAAAATCTCCTGCCATCTGTGGCTAATTGTGAAAATATTTAGAAAAAGTTAAGGGCACTTGGACGCCAAACAAACTGTTTAAAGCCGTTATTTCCCCAGATGGTAAATGCAGGAGACATTCTAAGCAAACTGCGTTAGTAATAAAAATACTTACATAGCCCTTCACATTTTCAAAGCACTGTCCAAACATTAACTGATCTGTCCCATATTCTTTAGAGCTGTGTAGTTAAACTTCAAGGATATTGGCCTAGATTAATTTGTAGCACTTTATCAGATGTGTTGGTGAGTGAATTTTACTCCTGCTGCTTGGTACTATAGAAGGAAACATTAACTCCTCCTGAGTATATTGAAATTGATCCTAGAATTTGTAGTGAAAAGAGTGATCTTTAGTGGGAAAAGAGAAATTTCCACCCATTGAATAAAAGATCTTTAAAGGAAACACATTCACCCTTGGGTAGATTATAGAACATTTGTCTGAACATGGATCTTCCCTATCTGGACCCACTTTTCTCCTGTGGAACAACCTGACTCTTTTATGCACATGCATGTATGTGATGTATCCTCACATGCTGTTTAAGGAGATGATGGTTAACAGCAACTTGTATCTTTTGCACAATTGTTGTGTTTCTCAGTAGTCAGTCTTCAGTTGGAACTGCCTGTTGTTGTACTACTTTATCTGCAAAGCAGGAATATCTCTTTAAATTCAGCCTCACTAATTAAATCTGTGTGTTGCCAAATTTTTGAATCGGCTATCTAGTTTATCCTATACTCATCACTGTGATATTTCTAAACTTCCCTTGGGATCAGTCTCACTTTAAATAATACCAACCACAATGAGTCTTTGCCTCATATCTTTCTATTTTATATAATTTCTCCAAGCTTTATTTTTACCTTAAATGTATTTGCAGAGATTGGTACATATGGGGAGGAGGAGGAGGAAGGAGGGAAGATTTACACAGCTGCATGCAATTAAGTAGTTTGTGTTGTATTCCTTAATCTTTTATGACAGTCTCAAGGACAGTATGTTTAATGTGAAATTGTCATAAAGCCAAATGCAGAATAAACAAAACAGTCCACACCCCAGTATGTATGCCACTTACGTTGTATCTGTGTTGCTCCCTTACTCTTCCAGGTATTATCCCAGATAGTAAAACAGAGTTCTGCTGAGTGCTGACACATGGCAAAAGTGCTGGAAAGTGGACAGACAGATGTGAACTGATTTGCTGTGTGTTTAAAAGTCCATAATGATAGGGATAATAGTACCAGATATATAAGATGTTGGAAAGAGAACCTCGTGAAGAATGTATAGGCAATGTGAAAATGTAATTTAAAAGAAAAACCCTAATGGTTTGTTAGGGGGAGGTATAGCTAGAACTAGAAATAAGCAAGTGTAAAGAGGAAGGAATGAGGTTTATAAGCTTTCTGCTAAGGCCCCACTGGAAATACAGGGCCATATTCACAACTGGTGTAGAAAAACTTGGAAGGCAATGGAGCTTTGCTGAACTACTCCAGCTGTGGGTTTGGCCCATAGTGTGTATTCTTGTCATTGGTCTTTTTATCGGAAAGGGCTTTGGAGAAAGAAGAAGATTTGGCATATTGCAGAGATAACATAAAGGGCATTTGATCTCAAGGTTGAATGATAAGTGCTGTGAGGACATAGTAAAATATTTAGTTGAAGTGTCTTGCCTGGGTGGAGAGGTAAGTTGTTATAAGCAAGCTTAATTTAAGCTTGCAATACTTTAAATTATCTAGATAATTCAATGGGTGTGGAGTTTAAGTAATTGACTAGATCTGATCCTGAGTGGAAGTAAAAGCAAACAAACAACAAAACTTTCATTATTATTAGCACTTTCCTTTTACTCCAGAGGTAAAAAAATACAGCAGAGAGAGAGAGAGAGGTGTTTTTTTTTTTTTTTTTAAGATATGACAATTTTGCATGCATTTCCAAATGTATTCTTGTATGTGGTACTGGTTAGAATTCAGATTGGGATTTTCCTTTCTAAAACATTTTGTCTGTACCAAAGTGGATATTTTTAAGTTCCTTAGCAGTGGTGGTCATTGTGGGGTATTGCTGAGTAGAAGGCAGTCCTTAAGTCTCAGCTTCCCCTGAACTTTACTCCCTTCGTGAGGGTAACATATTTAGATGAGGTCCCTTTGATGCAGTTGGGTTAGGTCAGATGAGGTCAGAGCACTCGTCATGCCAGAAATCCCACAGATGCAGGAAACAAACTTCTGGAAGAGGAGGGTTGAACAGCTTTCAGACAGTTATTTCTGTACGTTTTCTCTCTCTTGCTCTGCATTTGTTCTATACACTAACTTTCTGAAATGGAAAAACCCGAAGCAAGTGCAAATCAGCGTGCAATGATATTAATGTCTGCCTCTTACCGAGCCCTCTTCAGATCTGAAAGCAGTTTACAAAGGTGGGTAAGAATTATCCTAAGTTAACAGATGGCAAAACTGAGTCTCAGAGAGGGGAAGTGAGTTGCCTGTGGGCACTCGGCAGGCCAATGGCAGAGCTGGGAGTAGAACCTAGGTCTCTTAAATCTTCCCAACTGGACCACACTGTTAACTCCATCAACATCAATGGAGTTAGGCTGACTCACACTTGCTCCTAATTTCCACCCTCTCCCATACATTCTTTGAATTTCACCTTCACAAATGTAGTCATAGCATCTGTCTCCTTCCTTTACAGTCTGTTATCTGAAGATGGAACATGGTAATCATCCTGCCTTCTTTCTAGCTATTGTTTTTATAGTTACCATATGAAAGGGGAAAAAACGCACACACAACTAAACTCAGGTGTCTCTCTCCCCCATCCCACCCCCAGAAACAGAAATCCCAATGCCAGACTTCACAGTAACTGAATAAACATGAATGCAAATGACGCCTTTGAGATGCGGTGACTGTACTGCCGCTACAGTAAAGCATCTTCTTTCGTTCACGCCACCTGTGCTAAGAGTCTCTGGATGTGAAAGATGGCTTTAACCGTATATCTAGTAGCCAGACCCCTCCCCAGAAAAAGATGATGCTGGTAATAAAAGCACAATGACAAGGTTTGTATTTTACCTTTCCTCCCTCACCCCTCCTTCTCCCTGTTTGAGACCAGTAAGGTTGGATCCAGTGACATAGCTTCTATTTCTCAGATGCAGCACAAAACAGATTTTTCTAGTGGCTGAATTTAATCACTTAGATGCAGAGCACTGATAGACGGAATCAATTTAATTTCTATTGCTCATGACTGGGTGGGGGAGATGGAAGAAGGAAGGTCATAATAATCTAGCGAGCAACAATTTAGTTTGAAAATGTTTCCAATAGATCTTTTGTGTGTGTGTGTGTGTGTGTGTGTGTGTGTGTGTGTGTGTGTGTGTGTGTGTCTGTAAAGCGTGAACAGAAAAAATAAACATGGCTATAACCTTAGGAACTTGGAAAGTAGGAGAGCTAGTATTCTGCTCGAGGCGATGGATGGTTTATTAGTCTGAGCATTGGGGCTGAAAAGCCTTGGGTGCTTTTGAACCATAGGTTCATATCCCACCAGGGTACATGCAGCCCTTCTGCCTGCCCAAGTAGTGATACTGAATATAGTGCCATTTCAGTATGTATTTCAGATGAGCTGTTGAAAAACGAGTGCATCTATGTGTTAAGTACTTTATCCCATCCTGGTTACCGTAGCATCTGAGCACTTCACAACTTTTAACATATGTATCCTCACACCACCCCTGAGATGTGGCAAAGTGCTATTATCTCCATTTTACAGATGGGTCAGTGAGATGTAGCCAGGCTAAATGACTTGCTCAAGGTCACATAGGAAGTCTGTGGCAGAATAGGTCTCACAAGTCGTATACTCGTGCCCTAACCACTGGACCATCTTTCTCTCCTCAGAGTCCTGCTCTGAATAAACATGAAAACTCCGATGGTGGTTGGTGCCTTTTATAAATTCATGTAATGACAATAACCCTAAGGCACTTCTTGTAAACAGGGGCAGCTTGCCTTGATACCTTTCGCCAAAAATTCCCCCACTTTCCACTTTATTGCGGTGCAGCGTTAAGTAAAGAGCCTTGAAGTGCAACAATGTAATTTAGGGTGGTGGTGGGGTTTTTTGGTTTTTTTTTTGAGTGGGTTTTGGGTAGCCCAATGCCCATTTTTCTGACATAGTATTAGTCCTACTTTGAGATCCCAAACAGATCTACATATATAAAAACCAAATATAAATTTAATAAGACTCTCCTCCCTCCTTTTGGTATGTTGCTTGTCTTAGAATATAAGGTCTTGCGGGGAATGGACTGTGTCAGCGTTTTGGGGTAGTGCATTGCGTAGTGGGGTCCCTGATTGCGACCAGCATTGCTAGTGCTATTGCAGGTTAAATAACAGACCCCCTACAAGTGGAGATATGATCTCAAACATTAACCCAAGCAGGCTATAAACATTTGTTGTATCCTTTTAAAAAAGTCTCTCCTCTTCCGCCCAGCCAATCATCAGCAAGTCTATTAATGCATCAACCCTTGAAAATTAGTCTTGGAGGAATCCTAACCGTGGGACTATGTGCATGTTGTGACACAGCAGCCAATCCAAGCGGATGTCATAGTGTGCGATGTGTTAACGACAATGTGTAGGGTGGAGAGCAGCAGCTAAACAACTATGGCTGTGACCTGTGTCTTTAGCTGTTGTCCCTCAGATGGTGCCCCTCCTCATGAGATCCAATTGAGTGGGCAAACTGGGGAAACCTTACCTCCAAATTGCTATAATCGCCTTGTTGATGGGCTTTAGAAGCCGTCCTAATTTTTAAGCAAGACATGCTGTAGTGACTGAAGTAATAAAAGCAAACTTGGCCAGCTTAACAGCAAACTTGGTGCACTGCCATATCCATCAGCCCGTATGCACCCCGGTAAATAAAAGCTGTGGTTGAATTTCTTTCAAGTGTTCTATAATATTCATTATAATATATAAGTAAAGAGGGATCCCTCTTATACGTAGCCTTAGCAATAAATACATAAGAATAAATGTGATCCTTCTCCCTCTTTCTAGGTAGCTAATTGTAGTATGGTCTAAGGGTTAGAGCAGGAGACCGAGTCATATTCTAGGTTCTCTTGTAGCCTCTGCCAGTGACCTGCTATGTAATATTGAGCAAGTCACAAGTTTCCTCTTTAAAACAGGTCTAATATTCCCCTATGCAGGGGCTCCCCTATGAGGTTTCACTTACTGGAATGCTCTTGTCTGCAGGGAGCTGTGCATGACAGTTCTCCATTTGACAAAACATATGTGATATCAGGCCAGTAGACATTCACTTATGTGGCTAGTGAGCCCAGAATCTGCTCCTGTATCACTCGCTCAGCCCAAAGAAGATGAAGGTCGAGCAAGCGCTGAAATGATGGTGGTGACAGCGAGTGCTAAAGGATAGAAAGAGAAAGTGAATGCACTCATTGCAAGTCAGATTAAAAATAAACCAGTCTATTTATAAAGTTGGCAGAGTGCTATGTTTTTTTTCTAATGAATAATAAACCCAGTATGCCCTCGCACTTTGTATATCCGTGAGTTTGCATACGGATGCAGAGATAAGTATGTGCATATTTAATCTTAGAATATAAAACATTTATTTGCTCTGTGAGAGGCTCTAGGGCTGGGAGTCAGGAGGCCTGGGTTCCATTCTGAACATGGCCACCGGCCTGCTGCATGACCTTGAGCAAGTCACTTCACCTCTCTTTCCCCTCCTGATCTTTTGACTCTCTTGCACTCTTCAATTGTAAGTTCTTTGGAGTGTTTGTACAGTAGTTGGCACGCTGGGGCTGCTGTGATACAATTCATAAATGTGCACGTATACGTATGTGCACTTCATAGCTGCCCTCAAGCATAGCAGAAAGCCACTCTTTGTATTCAGACATGCTGTACAATATAAAGCACTTGTAGCGACATGACTAGAGCCGTAGCAATAATACCCCGGCAGTTCAAGCATTTGGGTGTCTTTTTTTTCTTCTATGTATGTGTTGTGAAATGCCCAGCTAATGTGTGGGTGGCCTTGTGCTCTGTTGCTGAAAACTAGAAAAGAGGTGTAATATAAACACGTGTTTAATTGCCACATGGTGATTGCAGATGAGTCTTCCAATTTATAGACAGAAGGTAACATCAGAGCCCAGGTTTGTTTCACTTACAGTTAAGCAACATCAGAAAAGAAGGAAAAAGCAGGAAAGCGAATGATGTGCTACACAGACAAGCACCCAAACTTACATACCCTTTTGTGCCTGCATTTATCTGTTTAATGAAGCGAAGCTTTGTCTCATCATTTGTGAACCTTGCTTCCTTAAATACATGAAGGGGGCTTGGCCCAATGGAGGACTCAGGACAAGACTGGAAATAAAGTTAACGCAACGTGTTATGTATGATGATCTCCCTCTGGTATCTGGCCCAGCGCTAAGAGAGCCTGCTACTGATTAACAAGTAGGGAGGATTGTGCTTAGCGTTGTTGGGGGATGGGGGCATTTTAGAAATTGTGTAGCATTGGTATAACTCTGTTCCCATTGAGGGCAGTTCTAAAATTCCTATTGACTTCAGTGGGAGTAAAGTTAAGCCCAGACTGAATGAACGCTTTTGAAAATCTAACCACAGCCATGTCCAGACACTGACTAATCCTCCCAACACCCCTGTGGGAGGTGGGTAAGTAGTAGTCCTATTTCACAGAGGGGGCACTGAGGCATGGAGAGGTGAAGTGACTTACCTGGGGCTACAGAGCAAGTCAGTAGCAGGAATAGAAATTAAGCCCTCTGAACCCTATGCTTATTCCTCCATAGCGCATTGCCTCTCTCCTCTTTTCTAACAACTGTGATAAGCAGCTACAGTTTGTTACCTACGCATCTTTTTTTTTTAATTATTAAAGGGGGACAGTTGTGTTTTGTTTTTTTTTCTTTCTTCCATGGTTCTAAACTGGTGGAGTTGATTTTTGCTGCCATTGTCAAAACTTCCCAAGACCATTTATTGCTGAGTGGAGAAGCCATGTGAGGAAGTTTTGCCGAGTGGAAAGTTTGAGAGAAAGTAGCAAAGGGATGGAAATAGCAGCTTAGAAGCTCAAAGAGCCTCTTACTTCTGTTTGCAATGGCTGTGATGTTGCTTGCGCCAGCCGATGAAATGGGAAGTCCGTAGCTGAAGATCTAATGGAACCAAAGGTTGTTTCAGACTTTGTTAAAAGTGCAGTGTTACCGATTTAAAGCTGTTTGTTTCCCCGTTTTGGAGCCTCACAAACGAATTTTCCATTAGTGCTCAGCCTTCCCCTTGCACCGTCTCATGTCAGAAGTGCTCAGGGTTGTGAAGAAAGGAGGGATGCGTATGTCTCCAGCAAGATTTTGTTCTTTGCTCCTCCGGATAGTGTTATGTGCCCACTTGCAGCAGCTGTTGATATTGTCTAATGAGCTTCGGTGGCAGCTGCTTTCCCTTGGTTTTAAAACACCTTTGGAACTCATGAAGCAGCTCATGTTTAACAGCATCTTCTGTGCATCCCCCAAATGAATGAGATGCAGGGAAGGAATGAAACTTTCAGAGGGAGTAGCCCTTACATAGGGAATACAGTGGCCTGTGGGATCCTCTCTATTCTGAGGATGAGAGAGCAGAGGGAAAAACTCCTGCAATCTGTGACCTGATTGCCAGTTTCTGGATGCCCAGATTTAATATGCTGGAGACTGTTAACCTCCTTCTCTTACTTTAATACAACTATAGGCTCCCTATCTGCTCCCCCCGACCCCACTATAGGGAGGCTGCCAGTGGGTGCTCAGCACCCACCCTTGTTTCCCTGTGGGTTCTCCAGCCCCAGAGCACCCATGGAGTCGGCGCCATTGCAAAGAAGAGTGGAGGAAAGACACAGAGGAGAACTGCAAAGGGATAGTACAGGGGTCCCCAATGCGGTGCTCGCAAGGTGCCATGGCGCTCGCAGGGGCATAGAAATGCGCCCACGTCCTGGCTGGCGGCGGAGCATCCACCGAAATGCTGCCGAATTTCTGCGGCGTTTAGGTGGCGACGCCTCTCGATGACGTCGCTTGTCAGCGGCAAGTGGCATCATCGAGAGGAGTCGCCGCAGAAATTTGGCAGCATTTCGGCGGATACTCCACTGCCGCCATGGTTCTTTGTCTGGTGCCTGCCAGACAAAAAGGTTAGGGAGCACTGGGATAGTAGGTAAAATCCTGCCCCCCACTGAAGTCAATGGCAAAATTCCCATTGACTTCAGTGGGGCCAGGATTTTGCCCCATGTGACTTGACCAGCATGTTCCTAAGATACATGTTTGTTTGTGCAGTAGATCACAATGGCTCTAGCAACAACTTGAGCCTTTCTGGTAAATGTTGTTGTTGTTTTTTTCCCCCTACCTAAATACATTTTTACCTAGAGGACCCTTTGCCTAAATTAGATATGCATTTTCAGTAACATTTCATGTTGAAACTTTTTGCACTTGAAATAAAACGATCTGGTTGTATTACAAAGACAACGCAGGGAGGAGATGAATGCCTTTTTCTCTGTACACAATTCACAAAAGGGCTGTTTTGTTTAGTTTTTTTTAAATGGGAGTTTGTGAATTTTACATCACTGTCAAAGCCCAGGTTGTCAATTCAGGTTTGAAAGTTGTTTCACCCATTGACTAAATTTAAAGACAGAATGTCTGCCTTAAATTTTTAATTTCCTGAGCTTTTGTTGTTTTGCGTCACAACCTTGCATGTTTTTTAAACACTTATTTTTTTTAATTTGATCAGTTATTCTTTTAAGTAGTCTTAATTGTATAAAGATTATAATGCATAAGAGACATCTATAATTAGAAGGGGGATTGGTGCTATTAGACAGTGTTTTAGTGAAGAAAATTATAGTGTTCATAAGCAGTTTAGAGAATGGAGGCAGCGTATATTAACATGCAACAAATTTTATGTAATCCAAGTTGAGGATTGATTAATGCTCACCTCATTGAAAACTGGAATATTCCTTAATCTTTGCCCAAATATTTCAGTCCACTTCCTCCTTCTCATCCATCCCTTTGTTGTGGCACCTATATTTCTGGTGGGAGGGTGGACTAAAATAATTCCCAGTGGAGCTCATGTTGCTGGCTGGCTGACCATGCTATATAAGAGAGATCTTCTTTCCTCCTGGAGAGGAGACAAGAACAATCTCATTTCAGTGTGTTGTGTAGCCTGCTGCCGCTATGCCGCAGGGCTGACTTGGAGGTTAGAATGTTAAAATGAGGTTTACTCATTTAAAAAACCCCAAAAGCTGTGCTGGTCTGAGTGCTGATAAACCTTGTGCTCTGCATGTCTTTGGAGAAAAGCTTTCTGAGCTCTTGTTCCCTGCAATTAGGATTTTGGAAATAGAATAAAATGCGAGAGCTTTGTTTGGAACCTTTTTATTTTTATAAAAGTAATAAATAAAATTCCAAATCGCTGTCACTTTCCATAAGAATAACAGTACTTGGCCACTTACACAGTGATGGCACTTTGAACATGTTTGGCGAGATTAACTTCTCTCCATATTCCCCATTTTTTATATATGTCTCCCAGACAAGTAAATAATTTCAAACCAGTAGAAGCTTCTTTTTATGATGAATTACTATTGCACTTTTCATCCATACATCACATCATTGTCCTGCGTCTTACGTTGTCATTTGCACCAGTGCAAAGTGGATACAAAATGCTCCATTGTGTTCATTTTGCACTGGTGTAAATGTCTACAAAAGTTTCAGGAAAATGGAGAATCCTGAGCAAAATGCTTGAGAAAGGGGAGTAATTACCATTGTCCCCAATTCATGAATGAGGAAAGTGAGAGACAAAAGGAGTTTAGTGACCTGTGCGAGGATCCACAGCAACCCAGTGAGGGAGCCAGAAATTGAATCTAGGTCTCGACTCCCAGTTTCATGTCCCATTCACTAGAGCACACTGCCTTTTAGATTCCAGTGACCCGCACAAGACCGGCTTACAGGCTGCCTATGATCTAGACTGCTAGTACTCCACAATCTCTCTGAAACTCTAGTGTCACAGAATGCTCAGTTTGATTTAATTGCCAGCTAGATACATGGCCATCCAGAGCTACTTGGCTACTTACATTTCACAACAGATTGCATGTTTTGTAACAGCACTGGGGACTTATATTCAGGTAATGAAAGTATTTTTCTTAATGGGAATATTGAGAATAGAGACTATTTTGTATCTATGTGGCGTGCAAAAAAAATCACGTTGTAAGCCGGTCGGTTCGGGCCTCGTCCCTCTCAGGTGCGGCGGGGAGCCAGGGCGCCTCCTTCTATGCAGCGGGACGGGTTCCACGTCGGTCCTGTACTCAAGGGTCGAGCAAATGAGGTCTATGGGCCCTGGCCCTTAGGCAGGGCGGGGCCACAAACAGTTCAGGCTTAGCTCCTGGTCACCGGGGCTGAGCACGCAAAGTCTATAGGCTCTGGCCCTTAGGAAGGGCGGGCACCGAACAGTTCAGGCTCTGGCCCTTTGGGGCAGGGCAGGGCGATAGCAGAGTCTAGGGGCCCTGGCCCTTAAGCAGGGCGGGGCACCAAAACAGTTCAGGCTCTGGGTGCAGGGGGAATTCTGCCAGCCGGTTACGGGTGGCGGGGGAACGCAGGCCCACCCACTCCTCTGCGTTCCAGCCCGGGGCCCTGGTAGTGGCGGTCGCCGCTCAGGCGGTCAGTGGGGATCCACACCGAAACACACTGACATGGTGATCAGTAGGGCTCCCAACCGAAACACACTGACAGGGTGGTCAGTAGGGCTCCCAACCGAAACACACTGACAGGGTGGTCAGTAGGGCTCCCAACCGAAACACACTGACAGGGTGGTCAGTGGGGATCCTGGCCGATACACACGGCCATAGGCTCGGGGCCTTCTGCAGCCTGACTGTCGTCAGCCGCCCCCGAGCTACTTCCAATTTCCCCCTCCCCCGGTACCTGTCCGCAGTCGGCGTAATTCGGTGGGTCCCAGACCATAGGTTCCTCGGAGAACTGGGGGGAAGCAGGCTCTGGCGGCTCCTCCGGCCAGCGGGCGCAGGGTGGTTCAGGCTGAGGGTCCTCAGGATACCCGGCACGGGGCAGGTCCGGCCAGCGCTTCTCTGGATACTGGGCCCGAGGTAGGTCCGGCCAGCGCTCCTCTGGATACCAGGCCAGCGGCAGGGCCAGCCAGCGCTCCTCTGGATAGTGAGCACAAGGCAAGCTGGGCCGAGCAGGAGCTCGGGCCTCCACATCTGTGCTCTTCGGCGTCCTGGGCTTAACTGAGCTCTGGGCCCTGGCTTTTATACTTCCTGTCCCGCCCCTTGATTTCCGGGGGGCGGGAACAGGTGGTACTGGCTCCGCCCACGGAGGTGCCTGCTCTGGCTCTTCCCCCTCAGGTGCGGCGGGGAGCCAGGGCACCTCCTTACACACCTGAAGATATATGACTGTATATACAAGATGCTAGTATTCCAAAATATTAGAAACCTCAAATAGCCAAACACTCACCCATTTCCAAAACAATGGGGCAATGTTAGGATCAGACCACTTTATATTAAAAGGGTCCTGTTGTCCAGTTCTTTAGGCTAGTTCTGTACAATTATCACTTCCTCCAAACCTTGCTGCATATGATATCTTGTAAACTGCTAATTTTAGACCTGTAGTATGTCTAGAAGGAGCAAAGGAGTGTTGGGAATATATTTGATGGAAGAGACTTTTTTTTTTTTTTTTTTTTAATTTATTCAGGTCAGGTCACTATAATTTTCAGTCTATAAACCCAAGAAAATGTTTAAAAATATACTAACATAACGAATACAACTTATTTTGCATTTTCATTTCTTAGTGTGATTTCAAATGGGTTTATTAGACAACGAAAACCATCAATTAACACTTCAACAGCAAAAGGACAAATCTAGAGTTAATTGTGTGCTTGCAGGCCAGGTAGAAAGCAGACTGCTTCTGAGATTTATTTTTATTAATTGTACCAGTGAATGATTATTAACTAGTGTGTGTGTGTGTGTGTGTGACAGAGAGAGAGTAGGCGAAATGTGTTTTTGATCTGAGCTGAGGTTAATTTTTCCCAGGGAAATAGGTTTTGCAAGATTAAATGTGTGTCTAATAGTTTGGGGGAATGTAAAACACCTTTTAAAAACACTGATTGAGCTTCGTTCCACTCTGGATAAGATCTGCCCCCACTCTGCCTAAAAAGGTCCAAAACCCCTATGATTGTCTTCCAAGGAGCTGGAGGTGGGAGAGGTGACCAGAGCTCTCAGTGCTGTGGAGATTCCGAGAGGCTGCTGTAACAGGCCCCCAGGGCAGCCCAGGTGATGCCAGGGGCCTCCCCAGCCCCAGAGCAGGATAGATCCCCCCCTTGGGTCAGAGTTCTGTACCTCTCCTCTTGGTGGTGCAGCCCCAAATGTCACTCTGTCTCTTACTTCGGGTCTGGCTGCCATTGTTTTTTTTCATCAGCATCTCTCTACTGGCAGTTTAGATGTGCAAAAAATAAATAAACGAAGCTGTTGTTATAATCCATGCACACGTGGGTAGTTTATTTAAAAGCAATTAAAAAGCTCTGCAAATTGTTTATGAGATGCAGTGAACACGAGGAGATGTTGTGTTTTGTAGCTTGGCAGTCTGCCTGTAATATATGTTTTGTTAGAATTCTCCTTCCTACATTCCCCCTTTCTCCACTGAAATGACACTACGCTGCAGGAGCATTGATTTTTGCTCTCTAAGTTGTTAATGAAAAATTCCTTGTTGGCTCCTAGTTTCTCAAATCCTTTGAGACCAGCTGCAGCATTCTAGATACTTCAGAAGTAAACATGCCAGCCTGGGTGATGTATGACTTTGTGAACTTCCTAGGGACAAAAGCTTGGCTTTTCATTGTCCATAAAATTGAGAGAGCTTCTTATCCATGCAATTATTTTTCTTACTCAGCCTGGTTAGTTGAATTTATTTTGGTAACTCGGGGCATGGATGGAAAAGCACAAAGATTTCTTTAAACTTGGATGAGATAATAAGCTTTGTGTTTTAGTAATGGTCTGGAGCTCTCCAGTAAGAGCTGTGAACCTTATAGATGAGAATTTAAAGGACTCTCTTAAGGCTGAAAGAACTCAAAATGTGTTAGTTTTTTCTGCAACCCACATATCTACTTGTAAAGTTCAAACAATTCATTTTGGGGGAAGGAAACTATCCTTATAGATCCCCTAGTAACATTTTAACCTGTGCATTTTAAACTCTTGGGGAGCCTGGTAGCTGAAAATTCTCCATTTATTCAGTGTAGAGTACGGATGGCAACTCATTAAAACTTTAAGCGACAATCATCCTTACCATGGAGTTACAACTTGCATATAAAATCTGGTTAGTCAAGGAGCAGTACATGTGTCACAGAAACATGCTACTAGGGGCAGCATAAAAGCCCACGGGATTGAGTGTGTTATATCTGCTCCGTTGTCAGGAGTCCTCAGAGCAGATTGCCAGAATTGTTGAGCAGTTATAGTTTAATGGAGGTACAGGAGCTTTTGCTCTCAATCCTTTTGACAGTTAAGCTGTCATCTTCAAGTGCATTTAAAAAAAATCTTTTAAATATAGCTTTCCAACAGAATAAATGGAAGCAGGAATAAGTATCTGAAGGCACCTTGTAAGGAGCTGTGGGGTCATTTCAAGGATGGGAAACGTTCTTTGGGGAGTAATATCTTTGTTATTGATAGCCTATAAGAACAAGGTTTTTCATATAATCTCTTAGTGAAAATGAGAAGAGGGATGGTCCGGTGGTTAGGGTTCTAGTCCTGAGTTCAATCCCCTGTTCTGCCACAGACTTCCTGTGACCTTGGGCAAGTCACTTAGTCTCTCTCTGCTTCAGTTCCCCATCTGTAAAACTGGGCACAGAACTTCCCTACCATACTACTGTGATGGCGAATAAGTATGACAGAACAACAAATCATCTCAGTTTTAGCTTGAGATATGCCATATTTGGTATTTTTTGTCAAGCCCTGCCTTTTGAAGGTCCATGATTATATGAGAATCTCAGCTTCCGATTAGTAAGCTGATAGCCGTAATGGTTGTAGAGAAAATCTTGAAATGGTGATGCGAGAGCACCCTAAAGTCTTTAAAAAATGCAGAAGGCAAACATAAAACACATAGTGTACTGTTTGTGTTAAAATCTCATGATTTGTGGGGTCCTTGACTCATGATTATTGGACTCTCAAGGTTGGCAACATGGGAAGAGGCATTTTGCATCTCTACACAGTGGAAATCCTAAATCCTTTCTTGTGTAGGGTTTCCCCTTGTTACCTTCTCGTTGGTCTGACCGAAAAGGGTTCTTCATCTTTGTATTAAACCTGTTTCTGATCCTGTTAGTCAAAAAGGGACAACAAGACTGCAGGTCTTTCCTGTCCTTTCTACATCTAATGTTGAAACGGACAGTGGGAATCTTCAAAGGTGTCTGGTCAGAAAAATGATAGCCAAAAGGCTCGGTTCGTTTTGCACATATTTGCAGAAGTAGTATACCCACCCCTTGCTCGTAAGCTCACACCAGCTGTGGAATGCAGCCATCACCCACCCTGCATTCATCACTTGTGCCTCATGCAAATCATCCCTGCTAGTGATAGAAATGATCATTGATGTGCATTGCCAAAGGTGGGTGACTTCTGAGGACTTGCCCTGGAGTGCCCCTGTGTGTATCCACTGCCTCAATAATTCTGCAAAGCTGCATTTTATTGGCGCTCAGCCAGAGTCTGGTAAGCCCACTTCTTCCCCCTGCTGCTGTTGGCTGCAGGTTTGCTGACATGTGCCACCAGCCAGCATTTCTTCCAAGCTTCTGTTTGGTTTCTAAAAGAACAAAGTTTTTTTTCCCTCCTTTTTGACACTGCAGAATCAATGAAGCTGCAGAAGATCAGAGCTGCATTCTCATCTGCTCCCTGCTACATCACGCCAGTTGCTAGGTAGGCTTTGGTTTTAGGATCCATGGTGGTGATGTAGGCAAGGAAGCGTAGTTTTTTCAGGTCTCAGGCAAGTGGAGGAAGCTTGGGGGAAATCGTGGGTCAGAACAAAATTCTGACGTGTATAGCAGAGTAAATTTTAAATAGAAATTCATGGAGAAGAATGTGGCGAAGCAAGATCTCTTTTAAAAACCAGAGAATTAACAATTTTTTTCCTACCACAGCCATGTTTGAAATAATAATTGCTACTTAAATAATACCATGTCCGTATGCGTGGATCCATCCATCTAGAGAGAGGGGAAATCTCCGCCAATGCACTGTCACTCGGCCACTAGTTCAGAGACAACACATTCATGCCTTTGGGTGCCTTCTGCTTGTTTTGTAGCTTAGGCTGTGTCTCATTCACAAGAGTCACAGCTTCAAAGCAAGCCCAAGACCTTTTTCTTACAGAACTGATGTGGCTGATAGTCAGGAGAGGCTAACAGGCTCTCATACGCTCTTATTTAGTGGCACTGTTGGATTCTTCTATGCCTTAACTACTTCTAGGTTTTAGAACTGTTCATTACATCCTGCTGGCTGATTCAGAGATGCTGAAGCAGAACTTAGAATAATTGATAACTGCTGCAGTGTATATGCAGTGAAGATATTCCCCTTTCTGCCACTGTCCTAGAACCTAATTTGCTTTGAGCTCAGACTTTGGCATAGCAGCCTTGCATTTCGACTGCCCCAATTCGGAGTAGTGGCTTGATACTCTTTTTCTCAACCACCAAATAGACTGGGGTACCTGTTTGACTTGTAAGTGATTGGTACAGGTAGGGCTGGAAATCAGAGACTTGTTTCTGGCATGTGATATCACTAGGATGGCCCTCAGTGGTCTATGATGACTGGAATTTGGCCCTGAGTCTGAAGTTAGGACCACGGCACTTTCCTTCCTAGTGCTTTAGGTAAATCTAGGCTTGGTGTGTAGATATTTTTCCTTCTAGGAACAGGGTATTTTTGCACAGGAAGCCCCATTGTTCCTGAACGAAACACTTTCCTTTTTCATGTGCAGTCAATCATCTGGACCTCCTAAGAAGAATCAATGTTGATCCAACTGGTTGGCCCTGAGAAAGAGCTGTGACCCTCCCACATCTGTGGTGGCCAGATGGGGATGGCATCCTATGTCTGCATGAAAAGATTGAGGGTATTCCCAGCAGCTAGCTATACTAAGGGAATTCACATTCCATTAGGCCAGAAAAAGAGGAAGAGGCTTTGTAAGAAATATTGGATCTACCCTCTGAATGCCAGTTCTTGCTTTGTTTTTGGGATGCTTCTCAGTTGGTGGTTTCTTTCAACAGACGTAGACTTCAGACTCTTGTGAAGTTGTTGGATGGCCAGATAGAGAACACTAGTGAGGTCCTTTTTCTGTTCCAGTTGTGTGGGATGTTCTACTGTAGAACAAAGCCGTAAAGAAAGAACAGAAGTATTTCGCCAAGGTGCTGAAGTTTCTCTTAACTAGTGGCTTGTCTTTGATAGGTCAAAGGTGCAGTAAATCTTTTATGTCGAGTGTGTGGGTTTTATTTGGTGAAATGTTTGATATTTTTTTTTAATGAGAAATTGTCCTAGCTTCATCCTTGGTATAATGTTGTTTGTTGTGTGCCAGTCGCGAGTTGGGTTAGAGAGTTTTTAGGGTCAGTGTTTTCTAAAATAAATATGTAAGTTTTCTTTTTAGCTGGTCATCCATCCATAACCATCTGTGAAATTCATATCATGGTGCCAGCTTTATATGGATTTTCAGAGCAACCTTCTTTCTGCAATAAGGAGGTGACAATAGAGGATTAGGGGATGGCCTATTTTCTCTGGGGAATACGATGGTGCAAAAGAGACCCAAGTATGTACATGGGGAGTAAAAACCACCTGCCACTACCAGTCACCTGCAGGTCTTGACTTGAAGAAAGATCTGAAATCATAGTACCGTTTCAAACGCTTCTGTGCATACACACCCAGGCATGTGTGCACACACATTACTTCCTGTGCAGCTGCTCTCCTAAACACTCCCAAGTAAAGAAGTACAATTTTTTTCTGCTTACTTTGTATGCAGCAGAGTGAGGAATAAAAGAATCCACCCTATTGAAAGGATATCCTCTTTAAATGAAGGCCACCTTAAAAAATATTCATTGTGTACAATTCTTCCAACATAAACACACAGGCTCATCAGTGGCAGATGTGAGGGACTGTGGATCCAAAACAACGCACGCATGCACACGCACAAATAGGGCAACGTAATGAACTGCAGAAAGCTGCTCTTGCTGATGCATGTTTGAATTAGTAGATAATGCTTTATTACCATCACCCAAAAAATAAAAACATCTGCTAGTGCATAATTACACACAGTTGGGAGACGAAGCCCAGCTTGTTCACTGCAGTTGAATCAGGTAAAAGTTTAGAAGAGGGCATCTGTCTTATCATGTTACTATATATACAGGGAGAGAGAGAGAGAGAGAGAGAGATTCGGTCCCTGTGTATCTGTGTATACATTTTAAATATATGTTAAGTCTAAATAAAGATCTGCAAAACTTGATGCTGAAGTGTGTTCTGTGTATTAACAGTTAGGATCTTCTGTTGAAACAAACCCCAAAGCCTCTTAAGTGCTCATATAATTTACAAACACTGCTGTATGCAAAGGCTGAACGATATCTTTCAGAATCTCAGCACATTAAGTAACTTTCCTTTCAGGTCTAATTGGCAAACTTTATTTGCTATTATTTCAGGCGAGCCTTGTCTCATCTTCTAATTGCAGAAAATCATATTAAGTGTCTATCCAGTGTTCTCATCCCTTAAAACAAGGTTTTGTTACCAAAGGGCCCAGATTGCACTATTCAGTAGAGAAATTAAGACATTGTAAACCGAAAACATCTCCTCTTTAAAACTTATTTACTTATCCTTGCAGAAGTTCCCCAGTAAAACAGTGTTAGAAGGTATGTGATAATGTGCCTTGATATGTTATATAAGCATTTTTTTTAGGCAGTCATTCAAAGGGAAGTGCCATTTACCTTTAACCATTTCTTGCATATTTCAAACATAGTGTGGTTCTTTTCAGTTCCTGCCATTTTTGGAAGGAGTAGCATTCAACAAGCATTAGCAAGAATTGTGGCAGACTATTACTCAGATGATCTGTCTCAAATCTAAGTAACAGACCACCATGTTTTCTCACTAGTCATTCAGCCCCAATGCTAACATTCCTAACATTGCGTTGGTAATTGCTTAAGAAATCATCAATTCCAAACACTTGGAGGGAGGATTCCCCCCCCCCCCCCCCGGGATATTTGTGGATCACAGAAAACTCCCTCTGTACCCAGTGAACTGTTCATGTTGAGTGCCTCAGCATTGTATAACATTGCTGTTTGGTTTTAGGTAACTATAGCAGCCTTGTTTAATTGCCACACGGATTTCATCACTCTTGGTCAGCTGGTGGTCTTAGAATTCAGTTCAAAAGAATTCTTACCTATTTTTAAAAGCTTGGAGAATTCTAACCAGTGCTGTTGCAACGCCAAGAGTGTTTGGACTTAATTCTCCTCTTAGTTACACTTGTTTAAATTGGGAGTAATTTAGGCCTAGTTTGCAAAAAGTTTTGCTAGCACAGTTGTGTGAGTTAGGGGTATGACTCTTTTCCCACATGATATAGCTATACGAGCAAACCCTCCGAGTGTAACACAGTTATACCCACAAAAATCTCCTTTGCTGATACAGATTGTTTCCTTTGGGTAAGTGTTACAGGCTATACTGGAAAAAATATTTAATTTGCGGGTATAAACAGTCTCTCCACTAGAAACGGTTTGCTGGTATAGCTGTGTTGGCAAACCCCCTTCCCTTTCTACAGTAGACAACGCCTCCATAGAAGTCCCTGGGGTTACTCTAGGGGAAGAGAAGAATCAGAATCATTTGTGTATGGAGACGGGTGGGAGGTTATCTCTTTCAAGTGTTTTCATCTGGCTGATCATTTACACCCAAACTGCTGTTGTAAATATTCTGGTGCAAATAGATGTCCCCTGTCCCTTCCCCCCAGTAACTAACTCTGATTTTCAGTAACTTTTGAAGGTGCGTCCCTTTTGTTTGAAGAGTAGCAGAGTTTCTACTAGTTATTGTTTGTTTCTCCTCTAATCCAAAAAGTTAGTCCAGGAACTGCTGGAGACTGACATCTCCAGAAGATTTCTGACTGTTTACCAGATACTGGCTGCTGTTACAGGGAGTGCTCAATTTCCACTGGATCAACTCTGAGGCCCAGCTCTTATTTTTATCCTTTTAAAATTCTGAGATTCCCCCCCACCCCAAGAGAGGAGAAGATGTTAATGGCCTCTGTGACGCTGCATTTCCTTTGTAAGCATGTGGCTCTGTGTACCATTCAGTTCTCTTTTCTCCTTTGTTTGTTCCTTTTGGAGAGGAACTGCCTTGCATGGGTGTTGAATTTTCATGGTGGCAGGGAAGGTGAAGCTTGCAAAGATCCCATACATGTGTGACTGGGGGCTGTCACTGAAGACTGTCGAACGGTTGCTTGCCCAAATAGCCTCTGAATTATTCTTTGTAATTAACTTGTGAACTTATTTTAAGTTTGTTTTAAAATGTGTAGAACTCAGTAGATTGGGGTTCTCAAACTGTGGGTCGGGACCCCTCAGGGTCACAATGTTATTATATAGGAGGGGGGTTGCGAGCTGTCAGTCTCCCCCCCAAACTCCATTTTGCCTCCAGCATTTATAATGGTATTAAATATACAAAAAAGTGTCTTTAATTTATAAGGAGGATCGCACTCAGAGGCTTGCTGTGTGAAAGGGGTCACCAGTACAAAAGTTTGAGAACCACTGCAGTAGAATGACAGCATTTCATCACTTTTTCCTGCTGATCACAAGGTCATCTCCAACAGCTGTTCAGTTGTAATTAGCCAACCCAGACTTCATCATTTGAACAATTGAAAAATTACTGGGGTCAGTGACTCAGTGTCTTAAATTTTAATAAGTACATAAATACAAAGTGCTGACTTATTAAAAATTAATCTTGCTAAGAGGCTGTTTAGTCTTTTCAGAAATGGAAAACACTGTGGTCCATTCATCCCCATGGGGGTGGAGAGTGGGTGGTTATCTGTCTGGCTTGTGCCGCTGTCAGGCCACGGTTTAAATGAAATACCAAATTATTATTAATTTAATCAAGGTCATATTTTGTTTACATGGAAGTAGAATGAACTGTGGCCCTTCTGTAATCCCCACCATGCTCACTAGCTCAGCCTTTGTAATTCCTATAAACTGCTCCTACAAGCAAGGTTGGGAGATTCACATCATCAAGTGGATATTGAGTAAGTGTTGATTATAGAGTGTGGCGCTCTCTGTTCATAACTACAGAGACCTTCTGTTAAAACGGAAGGTAAATCTGTCAGCATTAACATTATAAGCCTAATTTTTTTTTCTTTCAAGGCTTTAGATCTCAGTTATAAAACTTGGTTCAGAGCTTAAAGCTTGGCAAATGTGCTGTCCCCACTCAGAGCATTCTTCAAAAAGCATTCAACCATTTCATTTACACAAGAGCAAATTTGAGAACTTCTGGCTGCTGCTTTTTTCTTCTCTCTCTCTCATAAAACTTATGCTTAGTTTAAGTTACAAAAGAGAGGCAAAATCCTTCTGTGACCCACATGGCATTGTCTTTACAGGCAATTAAATGTAAATGACCTGCAAAAGAAGAGGTGGAGTGGGATGAAGATGTATAAAGAAGTCCTCAAATATTTTTAATGAGGCTGTTTCTTAAACCTTAGAACTATGAGGATGACGATGCTGTGTGGTTTCCCCTGGGTCTGCGAAGAACTCATTAGGTGCCTCAGATGTGTATTATGAGTTTTCTGAGCCCTTAATTGAAGGGGAGAGGGGATGTTACATCTTGCTTTTCAGCCATCTGATTGTAGGGTCTATGAGTAAATCGGGGTCAACGAAAACAAACGCATTTGGAATGGGGAAAAAAATCACTTCCTGGCTTCACCAAGTTTCACTTCTTTGAAATCTTGCTGTCTGCCAGTTCTCCAGTACAGTTTTCCAAGATGTATTAGTGTTGACTTTCTAATAAAGTAGTTCTGAAACTCTCCCACACCATGACCCCATGTTGCAACAGAATTTGGACACCCACTTTCATCTTGCTATAAAGAAAGAGAAGAAGAAAAGTTCCGCGGTCAGGGCATTAGACAACACAGAATTTTAAAATTCTGAGAGATTCCCTCCCACCCCAAGACAGGAGTAGGTGTTGTGATGGGGCAAGGCCAGATGGCTACAGTAAAGTACTGAGAAACAGGTATGTTAGCCCCAGGCTAAACAAATCCCTAGGACCATGGTGACCAAATGGCAGTTACTCCAGGTTAATCAAGGCACCTGGAGCCAATTAAGACCTTTCTAGAAGGCAGTAGAGTTAGCTACTTTAATTAGAACACCTGCAGCCAATCAAGGCAGGCTAATCAGGGCACCTGGGTTTAAAAAGGAGCTCACCCCAGTCAGGCAGGGAGGAGCCAGAGGAGAAGGAGTGTGAGTGAGGAGCTGGGAGCAAGAAGCTGAGAGTGAGAGAGTGTACTGCTGGAGGATTTAGCAGACAAGCATTATCAGACATCAGGAGGAAGATCCTGTGGTGAGGATAAAGAAGGTGTTTGGAGGAGGCCATGGGGAAGTAGCCCAGGGAGTTGTAGCTGTCATGCAGCTGTTACAGGAGGTACTATAGACAGCTGCAATCCACAGGGCCCTGGGCTGGAACCCGGAGTAGAGGGCGGGCCCGGGTTCCCCCCAAACCTCCCAACTCCTGATCAGACACAGGAGGAGCTGACCCAGACTGTGGGGAAGATCACTGAGGTGAGCAAATCTGCCAAGAAGCGCAGGACCCACCAAGGTAGAGGAGGAACTTTGTCACAGTGTTAACGGCCTTACTTAAACAAGTAAGTACAACACTTAAACAACACAGTTTTAATTCTCTGCTCTGCCACAGACTTCTTATGTGATCTTGGGCAAGTCACTTAGTTTCTTTGTGCCTCAGTTCCTCTTCTATAAATAGCACTGCTCTGTTGTGTGGATAAATACATTACAGATTGTGAGGTGCTCTGATACTGCAGTGATGAGGGCTATATAAATACCTAAGCTAGATGCATAAATCATGAACTCTGGCTGGGGCGCTCATGTTCTAATGTAAAAGGGCAAGCAGAGGTGGGAGGGACTGTATGCAGTAAAGAAGCAAAGAGGGCACAGATCCCACTTTTTGTTTTGCAGCTTATGTCTAAGATATTCGAACTGTAGATGCTGGGGGAACAGGAGCATAGGAAGAAAGGCAGCCATTGCTCCTAACTGTGCACCATTAGCAATTGCTTTCTTCCTTGGGGGTCCATTGGATCCTTTCAGATGCAGAAATTCCAGATGTGACGAGCTGAGTGTACCGAGTGCTAGGCACCCATGAACATCTCTTCACAGGGTAGTGAACAAGGTGAGGAGCCTGTTCTGTCTTGCCTTCCCTGTATATTAGCAGCTGGGGTAGGCACAGTTTAACCTTATCAAGCGGCACTACACAACAGTATCAATAGAAACAAAGGCATTTCTTACCTCCTTGCAAGTAGAGGGCAGTTCACGGATTTCAGTAAATGTCCCTACTCGCATTCTCCTTATTTATTATTTGTATTGTGGTCGCACTCCAGAGCCCAGTCCTGAACCAGTGTTGCTAGGGACTGTACAAACACAGAACAAAGTGGTCTCTGCCCCAAAGAACCTACAGTCTTATAAGAAGTGCCACAAGATCTTCAGTGGAAACATGCAGTCACACTTTACAGCGCTGCAACTTTCGCGCTCAGGGGTGTGAAAAAACACCCCCCTGAGCGCTGCAAGATACAGCGCTGTAAACCCTCAGTGTAATCAGCGCTGCAAGCTACACCCGTAGAGGATGTGGTTTACGTGCGGTGCTGGGTGAGACCTCTCCCAGCGCTGGCGCTCCGACCACACTCACACTTCAAAGCACTGCCGCGGCAGCGCTTTGAAATTTCAAGTGTAGCCATACCCTTCATATTATGTCCCATCCAAGGCTCTACCCCTAGACTAGAGAAAATGACAACAGAGGAGTCAGCAACACGACCCAGCTGAACCAATGCCGTGAGTGTACACAAAGACAGACTGTGCTTAGCAACATTCAGTAATTGTGACTAAACTCTGATCTGACAATGGGTAGGTCTTCTAGAGTAGACAGAGGATAAAGAAGTGCATCACTGGGGCATTCATTCAGCACTAATTCAAATGGAAGATCACTCCCTACTGAATTTCCTCCACCTTTTCCTGAAGCCACTTGGGTTACATTCTCTTAAACATTCTCTCTTTTTAAAAGAAGCGATGTCAAAGAATAGCAAGAGCCTTATTAAGATGGTTTTAGATAATATTTGCTCAGCTGTGAGCTGGTAAAAATTTTTTCAGAGTTTATTAGGCAGCAAATGCTTTCAGTGCTTTTGAATTGTGAGGTTGATTTGAAAAATTGGCACCTAATGGTTTACAACTGGAATAAATTTCTGGAAATCGGAACACAGAGGGTACGGCTACACTTGGAAATGTGCAGCGCTGGGAGTTACAGCTGTGGTCGTACAGCTGTGTAGGAACAGCGCTGCAGTGTGGCCACACTCACAGCTACCAGCGCTGCAGTGTGGCCACATTTGCAGCATTTGCAGCGCTGTCGAGGTGCTTGTGGGCAGCTATCCCACGTTCAAAGTGGCTGCAACAGTGGCTTTTCAAACAGGAAGGCTGGTGTGGAGTTACAAGGAGCTCGGTGAGACAGAGATGATTTTTGGCAGACACTGTGACAGCTCCCTGCCTTGGTACAATCTGGCCAATTCCCCCACCCCTCTCTCACATTCACTTTAATGTAAAGAAGCTTCAACCAGAATAAGCAGCTTCTCCGACGGGCCTCGCCTCCCCCGCGTGCTGTTAGTGTCTGCCTCAACAAAAGCTAGTGAACATTCCAAAGACTCGGCCTCGGCTCGCTCGCTGGAAGCAAAGACAGCGGTATGGTAGCCAGCGAAGTACCTTCGTTGTTGGAGACAGAATTCTGATCCATCTAAACCCTGGGCCATAACAGCGCGAGGTGAAGTGCCACACCGATGGCAGCGCTCATCGAACCAGCGCTGGAATCGCTACACCGTAAGCCGACCAGGAGTACAGCCAGCGCTGCAGCCAGGGAGTTGCAGCGCTGGCTGAGCTTTGTTAAGTGTGGACACCGAGTAAGTTGCAGCGCTGTAACCCCCTCACCAGCGCTGCAACTTGCAAGTGTAGCCAAGCCCAGAGAGAAACTTTTTTTTTTATTTTGGGGAGGGTGAGAGAGGAGCATACTAGTGTGTTTGAGCCCATTCCTGTTAGAAAAGGTGCCACTTGTCATTTCAATCAGCAATCCAATTTTTTCCTTTCTAATTGGGGCACAAGATGAGGTCAGATCAGCCTCTATTCATTTCTCCATTTTGACAAAACTGTTTGAAGGAGAGAGGATTTTTGAGAGACTGACTCATAACTGGAATTTCCCCCCCCCCCCCTTCTTCCTTTGCACCGCCAGGTTTTGAAAAGGCCAAAGCCTGAGAATTCCTGAAAAATTAATAGGATCTCAATAGGTTCTTTGCAGTTGCTGCTAACCTCTCCTCTCCCAGACCCACCATGGGTCACAAATGAAAAGTTTGTAGCATAATAGCTGCACAGCAGCTGCTCTTTTGTATGTAAATATGACCTAAAGCAGCATGGGGAGCTCCTTGGCCCATTGTTGGCAAAGACTGCGATTTCAAACAGGCGCACTTGGGATCTTTAAAATATTCCACATAGATATCGCAAATGTCACCAGCCGTCTTCTCCCACAGCCCACTCTATGGGTTCCGCCACCCTCTTTCATCACCAAATATAATCAGAGCACAGCTAAATAATTCAAAGAACTGCCTCAAAGGAACAGAGGGGCGGGGGGAAGAGGTCTTTGCCTTCAGAAAACACTGAGCATCTCCCCCTCTCCCTTATTCTTTAAAATATTCAGGAGCATCCCGGAGGGTTCTGAACTCGTAAGTATCTGCATTTTTCCCATTACAGAGAGGACTCACGGTTGTTGTTTTTTTTTTTTTATTATTGAATTTTTCTAGTTTAGCTGATGCCAAGGTTTCAATCCAGCTTCAAAATGAAATGCACTTGAAATGTTTGAGCTTTAAACCGGACCCTGCTATGCACGTCTTTCTCCGTCTCCTAAAAATTGTAAATAGCTTGGCACCCTCCTCGTTGGGACAGGGATGCCTTTGCTGGCTCAGCAGGCTTCCAGCTGACTGGAGCAGCCTGCTGTGCTCAGGCAGGGGGACTGGGTTTGCTGATGCTGTTTGGTGGAGGAGAGAGGCTGCAGTGGGGTTGCATTTTATTTATTTAGATTTTAAATAATAAAAAGACGCCTATCTAAGGCGCCTGGCATCCTAACATCATTCACAACACCACAAAGTTCCAGCAGCAGTAAGTGATCGTTTCAACAGGAATTCTTTTTCTGCCCCTTTCATCGACTAGGAAGCATGCCCTCAGCCCTCTCCAGAAACCCTCTCCAAGAGAGGTCTTCGGCAGTGTGCTCAGAAGGTCACCAAATGCAGACTATTTTTGACCAAAGGGGGAAGCCTGCTCCAGAGCTCTCACAGGAAACACCCTGCTGGCCACCCCTCTCTCTTGTCTAATGAGAGATGTTAATACAGTTGAAAGACAAGGCCAGGCTTCCAAAGTCAGGATGTAATTTTTAGGAGTGGGGATATCTCACACTTCATACCTATGTAAGGGTACATCTGCACAGTAAATTAAGGTGTGGCTGTAGTGAGGATAGTCATATTTGCGCTAGCTTTAATCTTGTTAGTGTGGGTAACAGTAATAGAGAGGACATGCGAGCGTGGGTGCACAGGCTTTAGCATGGACTAGTCACCCTAGTATGTACCCATGGCTTGTACTGGGGCTGCTAATCCATGGTAAAGCCTGTGACACCATGTCTTCATTAGTGCTGTTACCCACACTAGCTAGGTTAAATCTCGCACAGATACCCTTCAGTCACACCTTCATTTGTTGTGTAGACTAGGGATGTAAGTTAACCATTTAAACAATTAAAATTCTATCATGTAAATGATTAACCGATTAAAGGGAGAGGGGCAGGGGTTGCTCTGGCCGGTGAGGCAGCGTGAGTGTTCTGGGGCTGGAGCACCCATGGGGAAAAGTTAGTGGGTGCAGAGCAGTTCCCTGCCCAAGTTCACCTCTGCTCTATCTCTGCCTCCTCCCCTGAGCGCGCCGCCGAGTCCTGCTTCTCCCCTCTCCCTCCCACTGCTGTTTTACATGGCAAGTGGTGGGAGGGAGGGGGAACAGGAGGAAAGCGGTATGCTCAGGGAAGAGGCGGGGTTTTGGGGAGGGGGTCCAATAGGGTCAGGGAGGGAGCTGAGTCGGGGAGGGGCCGGGGCAAGCACCCACTGGTGCCAAGGAAAGTTGAGGCCTGTGGAGGTGGGCTGGGGTTGGGGTCGGTTGGCTGGTCATGGGGCTAGGGCCGGTTGGCCAGCACAGCACAGCCAGGGGTTAATGGTGGCTAACATTTTACATCCCGAGTGTAGACATACTTACAGGCTTCAAATATTGCATGACTCTCCCCAGTACTTGCTCTCCTCTCATTCAACAAGAGTATCTCTGGGACCTCATTAGGGTTCTTCTACATGACGGAAAGATGGAACCTGTTCTTTTCCAAGCGAGCATTGTTGAGTTTCCTGGTACCTCCAGAATATGACACTTTAATTTCATTCTGGCAGCCTTTAAAGGCAAGTGGTTTATGTAGGTCTGTAATAGATTTCTTCCTGCACTTTCAGTAGCACAAGTGTGTCAGTATGGGCAACCTACGTTTTCTGCAGTTTTCTTTGCCTGTAGGGGATGCGAAATCCACTTTAGTTTGGTGGTTGGCTGAAAGTTGGATTTGACAGTTTGTATTGAGACCAGGATTCTATTGCCCTCTGGGCAACTGGTTTGCTGTTTGACCTCGGGTCAGTTTTCTTCAGAGCTCCATGCCTCAGTTTCTCAGTCTGCAAAGTGGGGTTAATGATTAAAACTGGTTGAAAAATGGGGGATTTCTTTTTTATTATCTTTTTAACAAAAATCTGTCCCTGCTTTTTGGCTGACAAAATTCAAAATTTTCCCATCAGCTCCAATGATTCTTACCATTTAATCTAGAGACAGAAAGCACAGAGTGGTTTTGCTATCTTGTGCCCTGCAGATCCCAGGTTTAACATTGGAAGGTTTTTCTTTTAGCTTATGTTTGTTATCCCATCCAAGCCTAGCTTATTTCAGCATTTATTAGAGGTGCGTTTTCGATATCTAGCGAGAGCTCCTTCATGTACTCACGCAGGTTACACATCCCTGCTCCTGCTACAAAGCTGCGTGGAGGTGTTTGTGAAATAGTCTGGCATCTCCTGGTATTTTCAACCCTTGACCTTCTGGATTAATGGCAAAGGACTGAACCTTTTCCCTCTCCTTATATTGGCTGAGGCGTTTTTTTTCTTTGTTAATATAAAACCCCCAAGAAATACAAAATAAAGTGAAGAGCCTCCTCAATTTGCCGACGTGTAAAGGCTTTTTTAAGCTAAACGAGAAAACCAATTATTTTTCTAACTGCTTTACTCCTTCAAATCTTTCACTGTAATGGAGATTTAGAATCCATCACTGTTTAGCTATTATTTCTGTGTAAACAGAGTCATGCCCTATTGCACCAAGCAAACAGTCAATTTTTTCCATTACACTTAGCTGCAAATAACAAGAGTGCAGAGTAGATGATCCACATGGAGCATGTTTCAGTCACACAGCGTTGTACCCGCCTGCCCACCTCAGGAGGGGAAGAAAAGGGTTAAAGGGCTGAATGTACGTTGCACTGGCTGTGGTGGTGATCCCTTGGTCATGCCTCCCAAGTGCCCCATGCGATGGCTAAGAAAGGAAGGTAGCTCATACTTAGGGTGCGGGCGTGACCCAGTTCTGCGGTCTCATTCTTCAGTGAGGTTGAAGTTGACAGAGCAGTAGTGGTCTCAGCAGGGTAGTATCTTGTCCCATCTGTAGGGAGGCTGCATAGTGCAGGGCATGTGTCAAGAGCAGAGGTCCTGCCCGGCCCTTGAGCTCCCGGCCCCTCCCCTGCTGGCTCCCTCCCCTGCAGCCTCAGTGCACTATGCTGCCAGTGCTCTGACCCACCGCTCCTGCCAGGCAGCATGGGTGGCTCTGATGGGACTGCAGGCTCCTGCTGCTCTGAGCAACATGGTAAGTGGGGAGAGCGGGGGGGTGGGGGTTGGGTAAGGGGCAGGGAGCGTTTGGATAGGTGTGGGAGTCTCGGGGTGTGGCTAGGGGTTGGGGCAGTCAGGGAACAGGGAGCGGGGGGCGGGAGGGGATGGATAAAGGGTGGGGTCCTGGGGGATGGCTAGGGGCGGGGGTGTGGATAGGGGACAGGGAGCAGGGAGGGTTCGATAGAGGCTGGGGTCCCAGGGAGGCTGTTGGGGTGGGGATTTGGATAGGGGTCAGGGGATAGAGAGCAGGGGGTTTGGATAGGCATGGGTGTCCAGGGGGGCCTGTCTAGGGGTGGGGATGTGGATAGTGGTTGGGGCCGTCAGGGGACAGGGAGCAGGGGATTTTGGATGGGGGTGGGGTCCTGGTAGGCGGGTAGGAGTGGGGTTCAGGAGGGGCAGTCGGGACAAGCAGCAGGGGGGATTGGATGGGTGGGAGGTTCTGAGGGGGGCAGTTAGGGGGCGGGTAGTTGGAGGGGGTGGATGGGGGCAGGGTCCAGGCTGTTTGGGAGGCACAGCCTTCCCTACCTGGCCCTCCAAACAGTTTTGCAATGCTGATGTTGCCCTTAGGCCAAAAAGTTTTCCCACCCCTGGTCAAGAGGGCTTATTTGGTTTATTTGGAGAGACGGTGATCCGGTTCAATCCTCGTCTCTCCCATACCTGGCTTGAAAGACAGAGGGTATTGCCAGGCAGGCTGCTGGTCTGCCATAGAGACATCTTGGTCTCACTTTCCTTTCCCAAATACAGCTCCTAATACTAAACCTCATCCCTTCCACGCCATCTGACACATTCACCTACCCATGACCACGCATCGCAAAGTGCCTCTGTTATGACACCCTGCCCCATCTAGGGCTGTCAACGGGGTCAAGCATAGGAGCTTCAGCAGCAGAAGCGCTGGCCTCTACTACTGGAGCTAAATGAGCCACTCCCCGAGCTGGTAGCAGTAGTTGGTTCTTATCCTCCATGTGGGCCCGATGGATGCATTTAGCCAGGGTGTTATAAGCACAGGCATCAGCCTGGTGTCTCTTGACCTCCTATTACAGAGAGAAGCATATTTTTGTGTCCCTTCTCCCACTTGGTACCCACTGGCTAGAAGAAGCATTTGGGGAATTTTTCTGATCTGATGGGTGCCTGAACGAAGTTTAAATGTACACTGTTTACAGCAGAACAAAGAAACAATCTGTGGGTTAAAGCTTTGTCTGAGGGTGTCTGTTTCACCAAGTCTGGGCTGGTTTACACTGGGATTTAGTTGTTAACAGAGCAGCCGGACCCATGTGTACCCCTAATGTAAATGCAGTTTGTTCTGCGGCAGCTCATCTCTTTCAAAGTGGAATATGTTTTTTCCCAAACCAGGGTCAAATGCACTGATGCAGTTCACTGTACACCAATGTGAGCAATGTCTCTGCTAGGAGTTCACATCAGTGCTACTGCACCAGTGCCTGAAATCCCACGGTATCCAAGGTCTTTGACTCCTGTTACATTCACAGATAGTTACCGTGAGATGTGGGGCAGAGGTGTCTGGGGTTTGTAGGACATGAGTATCCAGGATTAATTCTGTCAAGCCCAGACTCTGACTCAGGTCTGAGCTCAGCCCTCCGTCCACATACTCATCAGTCTGACTCAGGTCAGCAAGCACTCGGGACCCAGATCCTAGGACCCTGTTGAGTGGATTGGTCAGAGTCCAAGTTCCACTGTGCCTTGGAACCAAGTCCTGTCATTTGCAGTGTGGACGCAAGTTAGAAGGTCTGTGTAGTGCAGTATGCAGTTATGAGGCCAGGTCTATCAATTGCAAACATAGCTTTACAATGCAGCGTGGATGCTTGCGTGCGGGCTCAAACCCTGAGGTCACAAGCCCAGGTCCCACGGACCTGGGTTTATAATGTAGTGTAGACGTACGCACTGGAGCCTGCTGACAGGAGTAATGACTAACCCGCATGGAAGCTCATAGAGTATGTTGCATTAGGGCAAGAATCTGTTACTCCTGATCTGGCTCTTTGTGCAAGATTTTTGCAAGCTACGCCATATGTTGTGTGACAATCAATGTGTAATTCCTGTATGAAGCAATTGTTTTAATATTAAATAGACATGTTAGATTAAAAATCCACACGTTCTTCTTTTAAAATATCACTTCCCTCTGTACTGTTAAATATGGATTAAATCTGAAAACCTGATTGTGAATTGGACTTTACACGGTTGCGGCTGTTTTGTTTACTTTTTGCATTTCATTCACAAGTGGACTATTCAATTTCACTTTCTGGTTCTCTTGCAGTAGCACTGTGCTGCATTGATTTTGCTGCCAGTGCTGCAGGGGAAGTGTGCAAATCCTAGCACTTGTGAATTTTTTTAAATTTCATGAAAATTCTTAAAGTTTAATTCTTGGGTGTTGGGGGGAGGGGTAATAATTAAACAGAAATCTTATAGGGCAGTGGGTCTCAACCTTTCCAGACTATTGTACCCCTTTCAAGAGTCTGATTTGTCTTACATACCCCCAAGTTTCACCTGACTTCAAAACTACTTGATTATAAAATCAGACATAAAGATACAAAAGTGGCACAGCATGCTATTCCTGAAAAATTGCTGACTTTCTCATTTTTACCATATAATTATAAATCTATTAGAATATAAATACTATACTTACATTTCAGTGTATAATATATAGAGCAATATAAACAAGTCATTGTATGACATTTTAGTTTGTACTGACTTCACTGGTGCTTTTTATGTAGCCTGTTGTAAAACTAGGCAAATATACAGGTGAGTTGATGTACCCAGGGCCGGCGCTTCCATTTAGGTGACCTAGGCGGTCGCCTAGGGCACCAGGATTTGGGAGGGTGGCATTTTGCGGCCCTCGGCGGCAATTCAGCGGCGGGGGGTCCTTCCATGTCTCCAGCGGCAATTTGGCGGCGGGGGGGGGGTCGTTCTGCATTCCGGGTCTTCAGCAGCAATTCTGCGGTGGGTCCTTCGCTCGCTCCGGGACCCGCCACTGAAGTGCTCCGAAGACCCGGAGCGCAGAAGGACCCCCCACCGCAGAATTGCCGCCGACTGGGAGCACGGAAGGACCCCCGCCTAGGGCGCCAAAAACCCTGGCGCCGCTCCTGGATGTACCCCCTGGAAGACGTCTGCACACCTCCAGGGATACATGTACCGTGGTTTGAGAACCACTGCTATGGGGCCCGAAACTATCTGCCAACACCTCTTGAACTTTGAAGCTAAAGAGTATATTTCATTCCTATCCTATAGTATTTTGCTCACATGACTCTAAGATTTCTTTTCTTTATAGAGCATGTTTCCATCAGAGGAATTTATTTGAGAAATACATGCTTCTGGTTAGCTTCTGTATGGATTAGGTCCAGCTTTAAACCATTGCCATGAGTAAAATTCATCGACTGCAGAGGAAATAAAAACAAACATTTCCTGACATGGGACACTTCCATCCATGGACCAATGGGAATTTTTTTCCTTTAAATAACACCAACAAAACAAAACTATGGATTACACTGAGCTCAAACTTGGCAGCCCCTGGCAACATTGCAATATTGAAATGATTTAATTGTTAGAGGATACAGTGGAATGCCATGGCTACGTGTTTGTGTCTATATACATGGATATGGTGTGTTTGTGTAATTTAAAAACTTAAGCTGATTGCAATGAACTTGGAAATATCTTTGTCATGCAAACACTGGGGAAAGCATATTTTTCATAGCTTCACATTGCAACTTAAAAAAACAAATCTTTTTTTTTTTTTTTTACATTCTTGTGACTACACAGAAGCCCTGGTCAGCCGCTGAGAAGTATTTCTATTGCTTCTAATATGGTTTTGATCATAGAAGGCTGATGGAACCAGCTGAGCTCATATGGACTGGGCTTTTTCATTTGAAAAATTTTTTCATTAACAACTTTGCTCAGGGGGACATAGTTCAGGCTGGAGTCATATAGATATTTGTACCGTTCGCATGCAAGCCTATTTGCATCTTTTGTTTTTTCTTTTACGGACTTGGGAAGGTCATGCTACAAGACCTTCCTCTTTGATCCAGTTTTTTCCACCCTAACCAGGATGACACTTGCAACAAGCACCACTGTCAGTAGAGTTTCCGGTAACCAGGGAAAGGAAATGAGCTAAAGACCTCATTCAGTCTATTCGGGACCTCACTGTGCCAATGTTGTTAATGTGTAGGAGGAACTTGTGTGTGACATTAATGGATGCCTGTACAAAACCCTGAGGGTGTTGCAAAGCACATGATGCCTGTCAGGAGAGGGTAGGGGAGTATCTTGGAATGCTGCCTGTTAGCCAGAGGATGGTGCTGGTTAGCAAGCTGTAGACAGAGGAAATCATCTCTTGGACCACCATGGCAAGGGGGAAAAGAGGCCCAAGAGATGGAAGACGCCCACCTCTCCATTTTGTTAATTCAGAATCTGCCACAAGATCAACACTGAACAGCTTCTCTGCTTCTGTTTTCTTTAATAAAAATAATTTCCCTTGCAACAAGATTCTTTTGTGGTTTTTCACCGCCCATAACATGTTGTGCACAAATTAAATAAAATGATTTAAAAAATAAAAGGAATGGAAATAACCTTATACAAACTGGCAGGGAATAAGTGCTATCTGCATCATCTGTCCCCGTGATGTGGTGCATGGCATATCAGCGCGTCAAAGACACTTTACTTTTGCTTCATCTAAGAACCCCTGCGTGGAGACAATACTGCAGTACAACCATTTCTATGGTTTTTCAAAGGACTGTGATGTTTTGGAGTTTTCTTAAGCTTTTTTCTTTGCTTTTTAGTTTTTTGTTTTTAAAATCTGCTGGGCTTTTGCTCTTGCATATTCAATTGAGCTGTGTTTAAAAACAAAACAAAAAACCTCAAAACACGCCACCTCAATAACCCACCTACCTCTGCTTCAGGAAATATCCTGGCTCACTTAATTGTTGGAGATATCAGGCTCTGTAAATGATCTGTTTCATGCTCACCAATAGGCAGTGATATTTTATTTGGGGGAGCGCTCACAATGCATACTGTGGGCTGTTTAGGAGGGCAGGGTGATTTTCTGAAATGCCTGGAGCAGCAACTGTATTTTATTCATGCTGTTCTTTAAAAATATTAATAAATGAAAAAAGCCACCAGACCCTTAGCAGGATGGAAAATGAGGAGCAAAATTGTCTTTATTAAAAATGGTGCAGGATGGGATGCAGTCGTTCTGTTCTGGTGAACCTTTAATTGGCACAAAAGGGCAATTTAGCCTTCATCTTTAAGGAAGGATTGTCAAGGAAAAATGGTAGTTGTCTGCCATTCAAAAACATACAGGGCTATCTACTCTGATTTGCATCCACTTTTCATCCCTTTAATAGTGCTGTATGTTACTTGCTTGGTGTGAAAAGAGCTACTAATGAAGATGCAGAAATAGCATCAGAGATAGAGAGGCAAGTATAATTCTGATCCCTGGCTGGGGACAGCAGTCTTAGCCCCTTGTGTGTTGTGACTGCAAACTAAGGAAATTAGGGAATGAATCAGTATGTGGCTAGAAGAGTTTCAGTGACCACCTTAGAAATCAGTCTGAGATGTGGGGTTGCTGAGCACTGCTAAACTGCTGCATTTTATACCAGAGGTAGCTGAAGTGATCCCTGTCAATAAAGTTTGCATATTGCTTTAAGGGCCAGATTGTCAAAAGAATTTAGTCAGCCAGCAATTGTCATTTGGATGTCTTAAATGCAGAGTTCTTCTGAAAAAAAAAGTCGTCATTAGTAATACAGTGTTGTCATTGTGCTAGGCAATAATGGTTCGTAGATATAAAGGCCAGAAGGGGACCACTGGATCATTTGACCTCCAAGGAAGGACAAGTCACTACATGGAAGTCCTTAGAAGCCAAATAGACAAGACTGTCAGTCTGGTCTACACACAGCTATGCTCTTTTAACTAAACGTATGATGTTAAGCCAATGTGATTTTTGTGTGTGTGTAGATCAGGCTAAATGGGGGGGGCGGGAGGTGAAGCGGGGGGAAGAGATGAAGCAACTTATCCAAGGTCCCCCACAAGAGGTAAGTGATAGAGTTGAAAATAGAACTCAGGTCTCCTGACTTCTCCTCCAGGGTCCCATTAACTGGATCCCTGGTTCTCAACCAGGCGTATGCAAAGGTCTTCCAGGGGGTAGATCAATTCATCTAGATAATGGCTTAGTTTTACAAGAGGCTACATAAAACACACTAGCAAAGTCAGTATAAACTAAAATTCATACAGACAATGACTTGTTTATACTGCTTTATATACCATACAGTGAAATGTAAGTACAATATTTATATTTCAATTGATTTGATTTATAATTATATGGTAATAATGAGAGTCAGCAATTTTTTAGTAAGTGTGCCGTGACACTTTTGTACTTTTTATGCCTGATTTTGTAAGCAAGTAGATTTTAAATGACCTGAAACTTGGGGATACTCAAGACAAATCAGACTCCTGAAAGGGATTCAGTAGTCTGAAAAGGTTTTTGACCCACTGCACTACATTTGATCACTTTGGCTTGAAAGGTGCTAGGTAAACCAAAAATGCTATGAACCGAACTGTAAATAGCTCCCCTGAACAAACAAAAACCCTGTTTGGCTTACACCATTCTCTTTTTCCTTTTTCTCCCCCCCCACCCCACCATAAATATAACCTTTCTCGTATTTTGTTTGATCAGAGTATGAATGTTCTGAATCTTCTTCAGTTCAGTCAAAGAAACAAGAAATTTCTTTTTTCAAACAAGCCTCTTGAAATGAAGGAATTCCCTTGTTTGAAAAAAAAACCTTGTTACGGAATTCTGCAGTGATTCCCCATATACTGCAGCCTGTCCATTGTATGATGTAGCGTTTTGGATCGTTATGGTTGTATTTTTAATAAGGGTTTTCTATCTCTGCTATTTTCTAAGGGGGGGGGGGGGCATCTAGCTGGAAACTGAGTAGCATCAGATGCCACAGGTGCTAATAAGATACCTCCGTGAATGTTTATTTTGACTCCTGGAATGTAAATGTGGAATTCAAGCCTCAAAGAGTCAGTCTGAGACTTCTTACCATTCTTCCAGACGCAACTGATTGTTTTCAAAGTCTGGCAGGTCCGTAGACTACTGCCTGCAAATGAGACAGTCTGGTCTCAAGTACATGACACTGCTGATCGGAAATGGGTTTCCTTCTAAACTGTTTGCTGCTTTGTGTCTGGGTCTGGAAAATGGCCGTGATCAAATATAGACATAGCTAAACTGGAATTAGTCTTTTTATTATTATTTTAAAGCACTAAGAGGAGGCTTCTCTTCTTAGGATGGAGAGTGCTGTGAAAAAAGCTGTTAAAACTACAGTAGTTCCCGTTTTGAGAAGCACAGCAAGTATCAATTGCATTATCCTGCCTAGTGTTAACACATACTAGCCTATGCTTTTGTGAAGGGGATTGTTCAAGTCTCTCTTGCCCTGATCCTGGCTCAGTCATATTAGGCGGGAGATCACAGCCAGCTTGTTAGTTTAGTATCTTGTGCTCATTCCCTCAGTCATACCATTGTCTCAGTAAAAGCTCAGGATTTGAAGCCTGTTTACAAGTCAGGACTGGTACGTTAGCAGAGCTGTGAGGTTTAGAAGAGCAGGGCATGCGTGTGTGTACACGGAAAGAGTGCATGCCTGGGCCTGAAATAATGGGGTCCTGCAGGTTGGGGGGTGTGTGTATGCCTCTGCTAAAAGTCTGGTTGACCTTTTGAGGAACAGCATTGTGTGTCTTCATCAAGAAAACTCTTATAGTGCAGAGTCAAGTAGTTCTCTGTTCCTAAGCATCTCTTCCAGTTCAGTTTTACACAGAGCTGAGGCTAGGGGTTAGCAACTCCTGGAAGAAGCTATAGAACCTGAACAGTTGGCCATTTATAGCAAACAGTGTCACAGCATGTCTTAGCCTTTAGGATAGGCAGTAATAGCAAAGATCTGTCCTTTCGGTTTCACTGAAGTGCATAGCAACCTTTGAACAACAGAGGAGCTGCAGTGATTCTTCCTGAGAGGGTGTTGAATGCTTCTTGTTGACTCAGGGGGTCACCAGCAGTGGACTCAGTTTCCACCCGGCTTATGGCACATAATTAAAACTTCTTGACATAACAATGAGCTGTTCTACTTAAAACCTCTATGCTGCCATGTGAACAGTTCAGTTCTATCAGGTATTGCTCTTGTCTCAACACTTACTCATCCCTTATGCAGCACCTTGTATGTGCTAAAAGGAGGCGGCTTTGGAAAATGCGCTTAGCAGTGGGAGACAGAGAATTAGACCTGATCTACACTACAGAGTAAGGCCTACTCAAAGCAGCTTACATTGACCTAACTCTGTAAGCGTCTACACTAAAATGTCGCTCCTGCCGCTGTAACTCAACCGCTACACCGAGTTAATAACCCCACCTCCACGAGAGGTGTAGCACTTAAGTTGACGCACTGTTAGTGTAGACACTGTTACTTACATTGACTGTTACTGGCTTTCAGCAGCCATCCCACAATGCCCCACACTGACAGTTAAATCAGTGCAAGTGCTCCAGGTGAGGACACGCACCGCCAATGCAAGGCGCGTAGTGTGGACATGCAAAATTTAATTACTGCGGTGGCTGTATGTCAGCGTAACTTAGGTTGACATAATTTTCTAGTGTAGACGTACCCTAAGTCACAGAACAGGATGGAAACCAGTGAACCCATCTGTATGAAGCAGAGTACACAGATTCTGATGTTAGCAAGAACTATGTTTGTAACAAGTGGCATGCTTCTGGTTTTGTATCTAATGTAGAAGTGACTGGCTGAGAGTGGCCTCTTAAAGGACTTGGGTCTTTAATAAGAGATGTTCAGAAATGTATTGGAAAATCAGAATCCCCTAGAAATTTAAATTTTTACTGTGTTTATAAATCAGCTGAAGGATGGTCCCAAGGTTAGGGTGCTACACTGGGCCTTGTGCGATTTGGGTTCAATTCCTTGCTCCACCCAAAATTTCTTTGACCTCTCATTTGTTCACGGTGGTCTCTTTCTAGGGTGGAAAGATGGCTCAGGTTATCATGCCAGTTTAAAACATTATGATTTTTTCAGCTTACTTCTGTGACAATGGAATTGATCCAGGGGTTTTAGTTGAATAGGGGCAGGCCTTTAGACTTTTGTGAGGTCTCTCTTAAACCTCTGCTCCTCTGACATTTTATTATTATTTTTGATTTTGGAAAACAGTAGCATTTTGGATTTGGTCAGGTGAGCTTCCCTCACTTTTATCTTTAATAGAAGGATGCTGACATTTGGATATGACAGATACCGGCATTTGGGGATAGACTGCCAAGTGCGGGGTTTAACTGGTCTCTGTTTGCTATTGTCCAGCTGTGTTTCAGACAGCAGCAGAGACAGAGTGAAAAGAAGTGGAGATTTGAAGTTTTTCTTTCTGTGCCTGGGTTCTTGGAATCTGACAAATTTTCCTTTCTCTGACAAGTTAAGTTAATAAAAATAACAAAACAAAGGTGGAGTCAACGCAGCTTGACATGATTCCCTTTTTGGCCAAGGGTTATTTTATTTTTACCTGTGATTTTGAAGGTTGCTGACTAACGAACTAATTAAAAATCACTCGATGCCAGGTTGTGTTTACGGTAGAAGCCCAAATAGTCTTTCCTTTGTGACCTCCCCCCCCCCCCCCAACATGATCAGAGTTGGAAGCTCACTCCTGTGTGAAGTGGACAGGGAAGAGATTTGAACCTCTTTAGTACATAGAGAAGGTGTAAAGACGACAGGACTTATCGGGACATAATGGTTCAGTTGTGAATAATGTCAAAGTGCCTTATGAAAATGCTTTTGACAGTGCTGCACAAACTTTACCAAACTTTATCTTACCTCATAGAAGTACACCTCTACCTCAATATAACGCTGTCCTCGGGAGCCAAAAAATCTTACCGCGTTATAGGTGAAACTGTATTATATCAAACTTGCTTTGATCCACCGGAGTGCGCAGCCCTCCCACACCCACCCCAGTACTGCTTTACCATATTATATCAGAGTTTGTGTTGTATCGAGTCGCATTATATCGGGGTAGAGGTGTAGCTGGCATTGCTGTTTTACAGGAGGGTAAACGGAGCAATAGAATTTCAGGATTTGCAATGGAGCCAGACAGTAGTGGACGTCCATAAACACCTTTGAAAATCCCTGTTATCCTTCTGCCTGAGATAACAGTGAGTGATAGAGCCTGAAGTACATTCCCAGAGCCAACTTCCATTGCTTTGCTCTTCCCACTAGATAAAACTGCTTCTGAAGCCATGTGTGCATGCATGCTGTGTGTGTAATGTATTAGAACAAGTTCATATATCTGTTTAACATAATTTTGTAATTACGTCTGCAAGAAGTACTCTGCCATCCTTAAATCGGTATCAGAAAAGTTCCCTTGCACACTTAATTTTCTATCATGGCATGTTTCGTGTTTTTGTGGGCGTTTTCTTAACCTGCCCTTCTCAAGGCACCATAGCACTGCACTGTACAATTTAAGACTGAAAATTGTATGTGAACAGGATAGTTTTTTGATACATTACTAATTTATTATATGCCTAGCAACAGTTTTCTGGTGTATTATTGTGGGAGCTATATTTGTGTAATAGACCCTTACTTAAAGGTGCTTTTTATGTTGAGATCCAATATTTGTCCTACCTTTTATCTTCCATCTGCTGGTGACATTTGTGTAACTAATGATTAAATATTGGGATTTTTTTTTAGTTATCTATTTTTATTGAGCAGCTCTAAAATAACAAACCAGCATATGAGGTCTCATTCTCTAAGCCTCTCTACAGTAACAACCAGTCCAGCACTGATGGGCAGCCCTACAAAACCAATCCAGCATGTGCCCAAGCATGGCTGACAAGAAGGCTTTTATTGTTTTTGTTTTAATAAATAATTAACTGATGTGACTGTAAAATATTCCTAGTTATGACCAAAACCTGTAGCTAGGAAAATGGACCTTTTTGTTTTCAAGCTTTGAAAAAGTTGCAAAAGAGGCTAAAATTAACATTTGGGCTAATGTCTCATAGACTCATAGGTCAGAAGGGACCAATATGATCATCTAGTCTGACCTCCTGCACAAGGCAGGCCACAGAACCCTATCCATCCACTTCTATAACAACCCCTAACCCATGACTGAGTTATTGAAATCCTCAAAATTCCAAAGCCACACAAGAAATCTGGACATTAGTTCCAGTGGGAATGTGGCATTCAGATCCACTCAGTATCTTTGATAATCTTAGCCTAAATTAGGAAGAATAATGTGACATTCTTTCTCATGTTTAACCCAAAAGGCAGCCTCTCAATTGGCATCAAACCTGAAAAACAAACCAATGAAAGGAAAGTTATCATAGCTAGTGAGATGAGGTTTTGGCTATAGATTTCTGGAGAGGCTCCTTATCTAGTTTTTTAAACTGTTGACTCTCTTTGGTGTGAAAGCTTTGAAAGCTGCAGCCCCACAGTATTGTGGAAACTCATCTGCGACTTGTAATGTATATCGAATAGAGATATCTGTTCTGCTGAAGAGGCATATAAGGAAACTAATCTAACCTATTCCACCCAAATAAATAAGTCTGAAAATAAATCTTTGATTGTATTGTCTTTATAAATATCCTTTAAATTGAGTCTGAGTGACAAGATGTGCTTGAGCCACTAGAAGAGTAGCACTGATAATGTCGGAGGAGCCTTTTCAAATACATTTTATACCCCAATTGTCATTGAAACTATACTTATCTTTCTCACCCCCATTCCTTCTCGCTCATAACTAGGTCTCTTTGGAGATTTTAAAGTCACAATTGGTAGAGTGAAGATGAGAATATTTCTGCCATATAATACTTCTGAATGCTACTAGGTTCATTCTTGATTTGTCCCGAATATCTAAGAAAGAAAAACATTTCTCTTTGAAGAGGTAACAGGGAATAAATACTTACTGGAAGCCATTCTCCTTCATCCAACCCTCCCCCACCCCCTGATAATCCACCCAGGTTTCTCTTTTAGGAGGCAGACAGTAGACAATCTAGTGGGAATTGACCTGCAATGAACACAACAAGAAGCCAAATCAATCTATACATTTCTCCCTCTTTGAGCATGGAGTTTTTATATGCTTATTAGATTTTCAAATGTTACTCAGCTTGACTGCAGCCTTTTATACAAAGGAGTTAAGACATGGATATAAAAGATAATAGAACTATAAATTGCAAGACAGGTTCTTATGAAATCAGTAAATTATTCATTTAACAGTTCTCTCCTTGTTAATTTCATGTTGCTATGGTATCTCAAAATGGAGGACTGTAGGTCATTCTGCAAAACACAGGGCTTGCACAAAATGTGCGGATCCTTGTGGAAGGCAGATAATGCATTACGCACAACCTTCAGCTGGATGATAAATTGCCTCTTTATCTAGCGTTGTCCAGGGAGATCCACTGAAGAGAACTGAAAGAGATGTTTCACACTAGCTAACATTTTTTGGAATTAGACCAAAAATCACACGTCTCAGACTTGAAATCTGTTTAAGTATGCCTTGACTTAGTGGCATCTCTTCATGGTCTGTCTCTGGAGATGGACAAATCACACCAGTTTTAAAGATAACTTTTCAGACTGGTTTAATGTTTATATATTGCTTAATTGGTTATTTTAGATGGCCGAAGAGTTGCATGTGGAAAAATGGATATTTTTAAGAGGTGTTTTTGGTTTTGATACAATTAGTGATGCAAAGAGGAAAAAGCAATCTGCTAATCCATAGATTGTTTGCATATATTGTTTTGTTAACCTCACTGTGTTCTGTGTTTTTAATGCCAATAACTTACTTATTCTGAGGGCAGAATGAATGTTAAAGTGACCATTATAAATTTAAATCCTTCAGGAATATTAGACTTGGGGGCAAAACAGCATTGTTAGGGAGCAATGGAAAAGAATCCCTCCTAGCGCTGATGTTCCGTTATTAATAAATAACTGCATTTGCCACAGTCTTATATTTCCATGGTCAAGGAATAGTTTGAATTGTCAGCATTGGTTTTAACAAACATATTTTGCAAAGCTGCAAAGAGAGAACTTTGAAAAGTGGTGATATACTCTGATAGCTGATTTAGGCAGACACCACTTCAGTCATAAATGTTTTCCAGACTGTTCAGTGGAGTAATATGACTATGGTGACCAGATGTCCCATTTTGAAAGGGACAGTCCCATTTTTGGGGACTTTTTCTTATATAGGCACCTATTGCCCCCCACCCCCTTCCCGTTTTTTCACAGTTGCTATCTGGTAACCCTAAATATGACCTATACAACAAGTGGTGCTAATGCAGAGAAAGGGGTGGATATCTGGAAAGGGTATATACAAAATAAATGTTTGAAGCTTGTTAGATCTGATGAAGTGCTGTGGAATTTCAGTGGGACTACCAGTTTCATTTCATTTTGGTAGTTGCATTAAAAGTTCCTGCTGTGCACCACTGCTATCATTATCCAGCCAAATCCCAAAGGCACATAACCTCCTTGCAAATCAAGTGCTCCCAGATTGAACTGATCTTTAAGTAGGTCCTTCAGATTGTCTGACCATGTGATCACTGGCCATGTAAAGGAATTCCTTGGCATACACGCTTTGTAATTAATCGGTCTTCCATCCTAATAATATATCTGTACCAAGAAAGTCACAGAAAATGACTGTGCAATTCCACAAATCTTTGGAAAGCGCTAACAATTCCATAGAACAGAACAATCTGACCGTGGCCTGGGGGAGGATAAACTAGATGGCCTAAATAGGTCTTTCCAATCTCTAATTTCAGCGATTGTGTACAAATTTCTCTTCACCCTCAAGCCAGAGTGAATAGGCTTTGTGCTGAGAGCTATGAAAGGGTGGAAGGAGTATGAAATCCCCTTATCAGCCTTCATAGCACAGGGCATCCCTGCAACCCAACCCCTGGGCATCCCTTCTGTATTATCGCCCCTGTATTCATTGACCAGGGTGCCTTGTAGTCCTCCCTGAGCTCTCCATTCCTGACTTGGCTTGTACAGAGCTGGTGCACAGTCCAGCTCTGTGGCATGCAGAGAGTGAGCAGAGTTACATTCACACCTGCTCAGTATCTGGCTTGGAACAGTGACTGTTCCACTGTTGGTGGCATTTCATAGCACTAGGTTAATTTAGCCCAGTAGACACCCAATTTGAGATATGTGTGATGGAATAATTGTGCCCTTTCATTGAGTAATATTAAATCTTCCTAGTCGCACATGTGCCAGGAGCTGCTCCACTTCAGGTAAGAAGATAATGATCTCATCATTAAGATGCGACTAAAGCTGGCATTACTTGTTAGGTCAACATATTGATCTTGACATTATGCTGCAAAGTTATTTTTAGAGAGTGGCTGTCTGTCCTGCCTCTTGCTCCTGGGAGGGATTCAAGAGAAATAGGAAAACTAAAAGCAGCCTGACACAAACCTTTTTTCTGAAGTAAAAGCTCCCTGCTCCTTAAAAAGACAAGTATTTGGCCAACAAGCCTTGTTCGAAGATGAGTTCAGCAGCCAGGACTCTTGCATCGTTGCTGTTGATTGACTTATCCCTTGCCAGCAGGTTTAATTTAAGTCAGTAGAAATCCTTACAGAGTTCCTAGGCTCATGGGTGGATAATATGGTCTTTCTAAATAAAGACTCTCTTTAACCCTGTGTGTGTGTGTGTGTGTGTAGTATGTACTGTCATTGGGCCGCATATGTCTAAGAGCTTACAGTTGGGTCTTTCAAAAGCTGCTTTAAGGGATTTGGACACCCAGTTTCCATTAAAATTAAAGAAAACTATGCATCCAAATCTTATAGATGGCTTTGAAAATGCCACCCGGGGTGGCTGTGTATGTATGCAAGAGAGGTTAAATCTCTCACCTCAACTGATTGACATGGATGGAGTCCTGCCAGTTAGGGCTAGATCCACAGCTGGTGTAAAGAGTTGAAAATAAGCCCAGTTTCTTGCTAGCATTTTCTCCCTTTTCAATAATGCCCTTCTACCCCTTGCAATGTCATGTTGGTTCTGTGGTCCCAAGCTCCTGGGTTTTCCACAGCTGTCGTCATGCTACTATCTGTATTTAGCTCATTGTCACTGCTGTGTAAAGTACTTTAGAGATACTTGGGACTTTTAATAGAAGCTATCAGAAACCAGGATCTATCTCTATCAAGGGCATCCACGACCCATGGGTGGTGAAATTACTATGGGGTAATATATGTAAATGATGCATCAATCAGGCAGCCCAGTGTGTAGCTTTTCTGTAATCATGTGGCTTTATTTTGAAGACTCTTTGTTTTATGTTTGTATCTTACTTTACTCTGAGGGTGTTAGAACCGGTGTAGCTATCTATTTCCTCTCCCCAGTAATGCCACATCCCTGATTTTGCTCTTACTGGAGAATGAAAAGTGCTTTAACTTTTCTAAAATTCACTACTTCTGTTTTGCTATCCCTTCTGAATCAGGGCTGTGGGAGCCTGCTTTTCTGATTTCACCTGTCTGCTTTTATAGTATACTAAATAATAGCATTTTAGAGTAGCAACAATAACTTGTAGTGTTTGACAGCCACACACTCACTTTCCATGCTTTTAGGAGTTTATCATTTAAAGGGAGGATTTTCAATAATTTTTGGTGTTTCTTAGCAATTGGCTTTTGTCATTGACTTCAGTAGAACCAGAGTTAGGTCAGTGCTGAGTGGTTTTAAAGATCTGATGCTAAACATTTTCATTAAGAAAGCTCCATATGACTAGCCAAGGGATAGAGGAATATAGACTGTAGCGTGCGTGTGTGTATTACTAAGAATGTTTTGATCCAATGTTCTCCCTGTTGCAGCTTTTTGATATTTTAATCGTTGTCAGATTAGTGTTGTCAACTCTGACAATTTTATCACTCATTTTGTTATATCTGGTGTCTACTGAAAGCCACAGCTCCTGGATTCGTGTGATTACACAAGAGTCTAGTGCATATGTATTTGCCCAAGTTGCAAATGATATATCGCAGCTACTGCTTAAACATACACAAAAATCCAGAGTTTTAGAAGTGCTGTGTAAAAATAGGATGTCCTTGAATAGTTTTCTGTTTGCTGATGGATGCCTAAAGCCAGGTAATGTAGAGGTTAGCCTTAGTGGTTAGAAAGGACAAGTTCTCTCTCTCTTTTTTTAAGAGAAAATAGCACAAGTCTTTGGATGGCCAACATTGTGTGTCTGGCAAGTGAGACTCAATTCACTGAAAATTAGTCCCCTGTAACTCTGGATGAGGTAAATTAATAACTGGATATGTCAGAATTTGAAGATTAGCCTAAAACCCGATGTTTTAATTGAAGATCCTAGATTACATTTGTGTCCTATTATTTTTCATCATCCATTTCCTTTTTACACACATTTTGCCCCCACTTTAAAAATCAGTGTTAGTGATGAATGTAACCTGTCCCCCTCCCAAAAGGGCTGAAGCTAGAAGAATTTTTCCTGTTTTATCAATCATTCTGTGGCTGTTTACTGGAGGTTAACTATGTGTCCTTGTTAGGAGTGAAAAAGATTTTAACCTTGGTTTCCTGCTGGCTGATTTCTTTAAACCATCTTCTTATATATTTATTTACTTAAAAATTTTTTTAATGATATTTGCCAAGTTTGTCTAAAATGAATTCACACTAATAAACAAAACCGCCTGTCACTGAAATTTACAACATTTTATACCTTTTGGACTTACTCCAGGAAGTGTTTGGAAGGTTCCCTTTAATTAGAGTCTGGAGAGTTTAAGGAGGTGTTTTTGAATTTCTGATGCTCAAGACAGGTGTGTTTTTGATCCTTATGGTCTCCCTTGGGGTCTAACGTGTAGCTCTAGAAAGTCTACAAATCCACTATAAAACATGAGAAGGTCAGTAACAAAATGCAGATGTAATATTTTTGTGTGTGAAGGGAGTATGTATGGGATAACCTTAGTCCTAAGCATGGATTTTGGTGAATTAGTTGTAATCGCCAATGATTAAAACCTTTCAGAGATGTTAGTGTTGCCCCCGGGTATAATTTTACCTTCCGATCTGTAACAGCACTTTTAGTACTATAGTGTTATCTGTCAGACACAGCGCTGTGGTATTTCATTGTTCTAAATGTATTTTAAGCTAGTGTACTAGAAATGATAGAGCTTTCTGACCAAAATCTCCCCAAGCCACAGAGAGACATTAGATAAAAATATACAGAATATCTATGGCAGGCTTTTTTTTTTTTTTTTTTTTTTTTTTTTTTTGCTTTCACGTTTCAGTTTATGCAACTCTTCTAGGGTCTGATCCCCAAAGCCTGTTGGAGTGGATGGGAGTCTTTCCATTTATTTAAATGGGTTTTGCCCCCTACAGGGGTAGCAGCACAACAGTTGCTTTAAAACAGGGAAGGGGTAGTAGAACATGCAGAACATTCCTTCAGGACCCAAGAAACTCACAGTAGAGGCTGCCCTTGACTTTCAGGACTTGGTTAAAATCAAGGCTAATTTGAGCTGTCATTTAAATGGGGAGGAGGGAGTAAGTTTCTAGGGGTAACATTTTATAAAGTGTCTAAGTGATTTAGGAGCCAAAGTTCTATTTTTAAAAGTCTTAGCCCCTTAGAAACCTAAGTCCTATCGACTTTCAAGGATAATTAGGCTCCTAAATGAGTTTGAGCCAGTTTTTCTAAGGTATGTAGGCATTTTAAGATGAAGATATGTGCTTTTGAAAATTTTCACTAGGTACCTAAGTGCCTAACTCCCATTAGAAGTTAGACGCCTCCTAATCTCAGTAATTGTCTATTTGCATCCTTAGGGGTCTAAATGTCTGTCCCTAAGTCACTTTTTAAAAATGGGACTAGGTTCCCAAGTCACTTACGCTCTGTTAACAATTTCCCCATAGTCTTCCATGTTGCACAGAAGGTATGAAAATTAACCATAAATAGATCAGTTAACAAAAGTCCTATTGAAAGTCTGCTGACTTAAAAATATTTGGTTATTCACATTTCTCCCCCCACTCTACAGCCCCTAGAGGCCCATGAAACCTCTGGCTGTGGTATGTGACCATCCTATCCTTTTAAAGGGAAGGAGGGAAATAGGATGCAAATCAGTAAGTCTAAGCATGACCCTGTCACAGGGTGAATTGGCCCTTTAAAAAAGGTAACTGCCCAGAACCTTGTAACATCGGTGCTGGATCTGGAACCTACCTTAATCGGCCAGCACAACTTGTAACTATCCTACAAAAAGCACATGGTCCTCCTGCAGCAAGCGTCTCTTGCCTGTGCTTAAGGCAAATACGGTTTCCCATGAAATGTATGACAAGGATGGAACCATAAATAATGGCTCCAGGTACATCTGTTCCCAAGAGCTGCTTTTATGTGGTAATTTGCTGGAGAGAGATTCAATCTAGTGCGATTTAAAAATATTATTAAAAAAACAAAACATGTTTTTCTTTCCTAGGTTTAAATGACACCAAGTCAGTGAAAGCTGAAAGGGACATATCCTGATTGATAATAATTTCGGTTGCTTTAACAAGGCATTTTATATTTCTGCACAGTACTTTATAAGGAGAAATGTAGAGTCTTATTCGAGTTGTCAGTAATCCCTATGTAAAATATGGAGACCATTTATATAATATTACAAAGTGAGCCTTTATGGTGATTAAGGGGCATAAATCAGTAACAAGTAAATAATGTAAAATATTTATTTTCCATTAGCTATTTACTCACTGGCATTAATGCATTAGGAAAGGCCTCTGGGCTCTTTGATGAGAGAGCAGAAGATAAAACATTTCGGTAGCATTCTGCCTAAGTACTACTGAAGTTTTTCTAAACAGGTTTCCCAAGTCTTTGCTAAACAGTGCACGAGGGAAGAAATAACGCAATTAATTGTTGATGGGTGCTGAAGAAATAGGCTGAATGGACAAATCTGAGGCGGGCAGAAATCATTACAAATGTTTGTGTGTCCTAAAACTTGTCCACAGTGAGGGAGAATCTGTTAATATGAAGTTAATCAAACCTTTATATGCCAGATTTTTTAAAGTGCTAAGCACCCACAATTGGGGCCAGGTTTTCAGAAAGGGCCACGTGATCCAACACATAGGGCACGGCATTGAGACATAATAGACCTGGGTTTGATTCCTGCTTCTGATGTGTTTTGTGACCTTTGACAAGTCTCATCACCTTTCTCTGCCTCAGTTTCCTCTCTCCCACTTAACTCATCTTGTCCGGTTATATTGGATTACAGTTAGCTCTGACTTATTGTATTGAAAACCAAAGTTATGGGGATGAAATGACAAGAGAGAGGTAATCTAGGCAGAATTGGGGAGAGGGATAGCTCAGTGGTTTGAGCATTGGTCTGCTAAACCCAGGGTTGTGAGTTCAATCCTTGAGGGGGCCACTTCGGGATCTGGGGCAAACATTGGACCTGCTAGTGAAGGCAGGGGGCTGGACTCAATGACCTTTCAAGGTCCCTTCCAGTTCTAGGAGATTGGTATATCTCCAATTATTACCTTTTAGAATATCAGGAAAACATGTCCATATTGTCTGAGACAGAGAAACTGGCCCTAATCCTAACATCGCACCCTCATTTTGAGCCAACTGAGCTCTGAATACCTCCCAACGGTGAGTTCACCTGCATGGATCGAATTGCAAAACCAGGGGCATAAACTCACTGGTGGAAGTGATATCACCCTCACTTCTCAGGACGCTTATACCTAGGTTGGTCAAAGCACTAGCAAAATATTGCAGAGAATGCTTTTGTACCATCCCCTAGGAGGGATGAGCTAAATGTGATCAAGTTCCCTTTTGTAATTTTTTGAGCACTTGAGTGAATGTCCTGTGCTATTGCCGCCCCTTGATAATGTTTTCAGCACACACGCCTGAATTAAATATGTACAATTTCCATGAGACTGATCATCCTTGGTTTAAGTGCTATTTTAGAAGGTGTTAATTTCTATTGCAGTTGCAACAGCAGCAGCACTCAACACATTTTCCCCTCCCTCCCTCCCTGGTCCTTGATTTGGCATGATCCATGGAGCACCGTTTTTAGCCCCTCTGTTCTAAATAAAAATGCAGGGCTTTTTTGCTGCAGACTCCCAGTGACCCAGAAAGAGGAGTTGATTCTTTTTGTTTGAAGAAAGCTGCCTCTGTCACTTTTGATATCTTCTGGGTACTTTTTTTTTTGTATGCAGAAACACAAAGCACAATTAGAATACAGTTATATATCCTCATAGTTATTAAAGCTTGGATTAACATGACATAAAGTTTTGTCTGGGGAGTCTTTTGCTATGGCTCAGGGAGCATTTTTGTATGACAGTAATAGGCTACAGTTAATATACTTGAATGATACTAGAATCTGTGTAATAAGACAGAACAAAAGGGGTTTATTTGAAGCAGTTACAAAGGTGGAATTATCATTGTGAACAATCCACTGAGATTGGAGTTTAATTATTGTATCTTGTGTTATTTCAGCATAATAAAGTGCAGTCATCAGAGCAAAGTTAAAAATAAAATCAGGGACTTCTTGTCAATCACTGGGATTGATGTATAGACCTGTCACCTTCTGCTTAGCGCCAAAATCCTCCCTTTGCCCATTTCCGCAGTTTGTTTGATTTACAGAGCCCTGCTTGCCATGATTCAAGGCTCTCGCATAATGTTTTTAGGACAGATTCATTGCTGGGATGTAATCCATTAAAATAGCTGTTGGCAAAATATATATATAAATATAAAAATGTGCTCTTCAGGTTTGAAGGCAAGCAATTTAAAACAAAATGTGTGTTTTGTTTTTTTTTTGTTTTTGTTTTTGTTTTTTTTAAAAAGCAGCTACTGGCCACTTTTGAGAGAGAAATAGATTTTTGTTCTGTGAAATTCAAGAGAAAAAGGAATGGATAGGTGAGAACTTCCTTTTAAAAGCTGTTTTCCTAGTAATGTTGGTTGAAGCTTGGTTCTTTTTCCATTCCCCTCTTAATATATTGGAAGTTAAAGGCAAATGATTTAAACCAGTCAGGGTCAGGAATTTCTCATTACTATACAGATTTTATTTCACACCTATAGCTATAACCTCTTAAATAGCTTAATTGTTTTGACAAGCCAAGGAGTTGAAATAACATGATCCATGAACTGCACAGTCAAAAAAAAAAAAAAAAAAAAGAGATTGTGGTTTGCTCAGGTGTTCTGCTCAAAGTGGTGCTTTTGAAAATAGCCAGCATGAGCTGGTTTCTGCTGAAAGAGTGGTGGTATTCCACTGAATGTAAAAATGGATATGCAAGAGCAATGTCTGTCTGAACGGCTGACTCTGTCCGTTGTGGTTCACTTCTTCTTAGTTAGAAGGCAGCTACCAGTTTATTTCAGGGAAATCTTATGTTAGGATTTAGTTTACATTACTGCTGGAGCAGTGTGGGTACGGTGGAAAAAAGAAGAGGGGTGTGTGTGTGTGAAAGAGACCATCTTTTAAGAAAAAATCCAAGTGTAATATTATATAAAAAAAAATTCCCTCTCACCCGCTATGGGTGGTATGTGTCTTCCTCAACCTCGGGTCCTCTACCAGAGGCCTGGGAGTTTGAGGGTTCTGCGCAGTATTAGCTGTTCTAGCACTGCACTCTTCTGGACAGAGAGCTCTGATGTTGTTCCTGGGATCTGTTGGAGCCACTCACCCAGCTTAGGAGTCACAGCCCGAGGCTCCTACCACTGGACCACTTTGGCCTTCACTTCCACATCCTTCTAGTTCCTCTTTCAGGCCCTGGTACTTCTCCAGCTTCTCATATTCCTTCTTCCTGATGTTGCTGTCATTGGCATAACTGCGTATATCTATCACCAGCTGTCTTCTGCTCCTTGTCTATTACCACGATGTCTGGTTGATTGGCCAGTACCTGCCTGTCCGTCTGGATCTGGAAGTCCCACAGAATCTTAGCCTGTATTCTCCACAACCTTCTGCGGAATCTCCCATCTGGTCTTGGAGGGTCTAGCCATACGCTGTGCAGATGTTTGTACACAATGCCAGCCACTTGGTTGTGCCGTTCAGTGTATGCTGTTCTCTGCTGCATCTTACATCCTGCCACTATGTGTTGGACTGTCTCTGAGGCCTCTCTGCACAGTCTGCACCTTGGGTCCTCTCTAGTGTGGTAGACCCTGCTTCAATGGATCTGGTGCTCAGTGCCTGTTCCTGTGCTGCTATGATCAGTGCTCAGTGCTGTCTTTTAGTCAGCCCTTTCCAGCCACTGGTAGATTTCCCAATGTCAGCCACTCAGCTATCTGTCGATGGTACATCCCATGCAGGGTCTTGTCTTGCCATGGCACTTCTTCTGCTTGGTCTTCCTCCCATGTCTGCTGCTGCCTCAGGCGTTCTCTCAGCAGCTCATCTTGGGGGCCATCTTACTGATGTACTCCTGGATGTTCCGGGTTTCATCCAGGATAGTGGCCTTGACGCTCACCAAGCCCGCCCGCCTTCTTTCCGGCTGGTATACAGTCTCTGGGTGTCGGACTTGGGGTGGAAACCTCCGTGCATTGTGAGGAGCTTCCGGGTTTCACATAGGCAGCTCCATGTCCTCCTTTGGCCAGCTCACTTACCGGCAGGGTATCTGATGACCGGCAGGGCGTATCCGTTGATGGCGTGGATCTTGTTCTTCCCACTGAGCTGGCTCTTCAGGACCTGTCTTTCCTTTGGTGATACTTGGATGTTGCTGTCTTCCTTGCTTCCTCATCGTGGTTTCCATGTGACTGCGGGATGCAAGGTACTTGTAGCTGGTCTGTATGTCTGCTATGTGGCCCGCTGGTAGTTCCACCCCATCAGTCTTGACTACCTTCCCTCTCTTCACTACCATCCGGCCACACTTCTGCAGTCCGAATGAATCCCGATATCCTCACTGTAGATCCGCGTCAGGTGGATTAACGAGTCGATGTCTCGTTCATTCTTAGCATACAGTTTTGATGTCATCCATGTAGAGGAGGTGGCTGTTGGTAGTTCCACTCCTGAACCTGTACCCGTATCCAGCCTTGTGATTATCTGGCTGAGGGGTTTAAGCCTATGCAGAAAGCAGCGGGACAGTGCATCACCTTGGTATATGCGCACTTGATGGCCACTGTGCAAGTTGCCTTGAGTTGACTTCTAGTGTTGTCTTCCATAGTCCCATTGAGTTCTTGAGGAAGGTCCTTAGTGTCCTGTTGACTTTGTATAGCGCCAGACATTCACAGATCCACGTGTGCGGCTTGAGTCATAGGCTTTCCTATAGTCAATCCAGGCTGTGCTCAGATTGGTCTGTCTAGACCTTGAGTCTTGGCGACTGCTCTATCTATGAGCAACTGGTGTTTTGAGCCTCTGGTGTTGTTCCAATGCCCTTCTGAGCTGTGCTCATGTACTGGCCCATGTGGTCTGTAGCTTGGCAGCTATGATGCCTGATAAGACTTTCCATGTTGTGGGGAGGCAGGTTATTGGCGGTAGTTGGCCGGTTCTGTCCCCTTGCAGGGGTCTTTCATGATCAGCACTGTCCTTCCTTGTGTTAGCCAGTTTGGGTGGGAGCCTGCTGCTAGCAGCTGGTTCATCTGTGCTGCTAGGCGTTCATGCACCGCTGTTAATTTCTTTAGCCAGTAGGTGTGGATCATGTCTGGTCCAGGTGTCTGTCCAGCTCTTCATGTTTTTGACCCGCTGCTGGATGTCTTCTACTGTGATGGTGACTGGTTTCTGTTCTGGGAGATTGCTGTGCTCTGTTCTCATATATATATATATATATATATATATATATATAATATATATATAATTACAATTAAGTGTGATTGCGGTTAACTGGGCGTGTTATGTCAGTTCAGTGACTAGGGCAAACTGCTTAGTGGTTAGAGTGGAGGTTAAAACACTTGGGTTATTTTCTTAGCTCGTCACTGAGCCTTAACAAGATGAGCAAATTGCTTAACCTCTGGGTCTCAGTTTACTGCCTCCCCCCGCTTTTAAAACAAAGGTTTAATACATCATGGAGGTGCTTGATTGAAGTGTAAGTATTTGTATAGCACCTTGACATCCTCTAATGAAATATGCAACTTATCATAAGTATTATGTCCATTACAACTACATTATTGTTGCTCTGTTGGGCAGAGGCAGTTGCTTAAAATTGCTGAAAATCTTTTTACTTGATATTTATTTTTTATTTTTAAAAGGTTAGAACATCCTTGGATAACTTATCTCTTGCCCTTCACAGTTTATGTGGCTCTCAACTTTAACATTGATTGAAAATATCAGAGGGGTAGCCGTGTTAGTCTGGATCTGTAAAAGCAGCAGAGAATCCTGTGGCATTATAGACTAACAGATGTTTTGGAGCATGAGCTTTCGTGGGTGAATACCCACTTCATGATGCATGTAGTGGAAATTTCCAGGGGCAGGTATATGTATGCTAGCAAGCAAGGCTAGAAATAACGAGATTAGTTCAGTCAGGGAGGATGAAGCCCTGTTCTAGCAGTTGAGGTGTGAAAACCAGAGAGGAGAAACTTGTTCTGTAGTTGGCAAGCCATTCACAGTCTTTGTTCAATTCTGAGCTGATGGTGTAAATTTGCAGATGAACTGAAGCTCAGCAGTTTCTCTTTGAAGTCTGGTCCTGAAGTTTTTTTGCTGCGGATGGCCACCTTAAGGTCGTGCTCTAGTGTGGCCAGGAGGTTGAAGTGCTCTCCTACAGGTTTTGTATATTGCCATTCCTAATATCTGATTTGTGTCCATTTATCCTTTTCCGTAGAGACTGTCCAGTTTGTCCGACGTACATGCAGAGGGGCATTGCTGGCATATGATGGTGTATATTACATTGGTGGACGTGTGCAGGTGAATGAACCGTGATGGTGTGGCTGATCTGGTTAGGTCTTGTGATGGTGTCGCTGGTGTAGATATGTGGGCAGAGTTGGCATTGAGGTTTGTTGCATAGATTGGTTCCTGAGCTAGAGTTTCTATGCTGCGTGTGCAGTTACTGGTGAGAAATATGTTTCAGGTTGGCAGGTTGTCTGTGGGCGAGGACTGGCTTGCCACCCAAGGCCTGTGAAAGTGTGGTATCATTGTCCAGGATGGGTTGTAGATCCCTGATGATGCGTTGGAGGGGTTTAGCTGGGATCTTGTAGTGTGATGGCCAGTGGAGTCCTGTTGGTTTCTTTCCTGGGTTGTGTCTTGCAGTAGGAGGCTTCTGGGTATACATCTGGCTCTGTTGACTTTTTCCTTAATTCCTTGTGCGGGTATTGTAGTTTTGAGAATGCTTGGTGGGATTTTGTAGGTGTTGGTCTCTGTCTGAGGGGTTAGAGCAGATGCGGTTGTCCTCAGTGCTTGGCTGTAGACAATGGATGTGGTGATGTGCCCAGGATGGAAGCTGGAGGCATGAAGGTAGGCATAGCGGTCGGTTAGGTTTTCGATATAGGGTGGTTCTAGAAAGTGACCTCCCGTGTAGATTGGTCCAGGCTGAGGTTGATGGTAGGGTGGAAGCTGTTGAAATCGGGGTGGAATTTTTCCAGAGTTCTTCCCATGGGTCCAGATGATGAAGATGCTATCAATGTAGCATAGGTAGAGAGTGGCGTGAGTGGACAGAGCTGAGGAAGCATTGTTGCAGGTCAGCCATAAAAATATGGCATATTGTGGGGCCATGCGGGTGCCCATAGCAGTGCACTGATCTGGAGATATATATTGTCATCAAATTTGAAATAGTTGATGTGTGAGTATAAAGGCACAGAGCTCAGCAGCCAGTTGTGCTGTGGCATCATCAGGGATATTGTTCCTGACAGCTTGTATTCATCTGTGTGTGGGATGTTTTGTTAGAGAGCTCTACATCCATGGTGGCTAGGACGGTATTTTCTGGGAGGTGACCAATGCATTGTAGTTTCCTCAGGAATCAGTGGTGCATGGAGTAGCTTCGAGTGCTGGTGGCATAGGGTCTGAGCAGAGAGTCACATATCCAGACAGTCCTTCAGTGAGAGTGCCAATGCCTGAGATGATGGGGCGTCCAGGATTTCTGGGTTTGTGGATCTTGGGTAGTAGACAGAATAACCCTGGTCGGGGCTCTAAGAGAATGTTGATTTGTTCCGGGTGTTAGTGTAGGAAGTGTCTGAGTAGATGGACAGTTTCTTAGTGTATTCCTCAGTGGGATCTGGGGGAAGTGGCCTGTAGAATTTGGTATTGGAGAGTTGTCTGGCAGCCTCCTTTGGTAGTCAGACTGTTCATGATGACAACAGCCACTCCTTTATCAGCTCTTTGATGATAATGTCAGGGTGGTGTTCTGAGGCTGTGGATGGCATTACGTTCTGCACGACTTGGTTATGAGGCAAGCGATGTTGTTTTTCCACGATTTCTGCCTGTGCATGTCGGCGGAAGCATTCAATGTATAGGTCCAGACTTCATTTCGACCCTCAGGAGGACTCCATGTGGAGTCTTCTTCTTGTGCTGTTGTGGGAGGGTACTGTGTATCAATGCACTGTTCAGTGTTGTCCTGGAAGTATTCTTTGAGTCGGAGATGGTGAAAGTAGGCTTCCAAGTCGCCACAGAACTGTATCATGTTGCAATATAAAAACCTGTAGTAGAGCACTTCAACTCCCTGGCCACACTAGAGCAGACCTTAAGGTGGCCATCCTGCAGCAAAAAAATTCAGGACCAGACTTCGAAGAAAATGCTGAGCTTCAGTTCATCTGCAAATTTGACACCATCAGCTCAGATCAGGACTGAACAAAGACTGTGAATGGTTGCCAACTACAGAAAAGTTTCTCCTCTCTTGGTTTCACACCTCAACTGCTAGAACAGGCTTGATCCTCCCTGATTGAACTAACCTCTGTATCTCTAGCTTGCTTGCTAGCATATAATTATGCCCTGGAAATTTCCACTATATGCATCTGACGAAGTGGTATTCACCATGAAAGCTCATGCTCCAAAACGTCTGTTAGTCTATAAGGTTGCCACAGGATTCTCTGCTGCTCATTCATTGAAATGTCTCTTTCTATACAGGATCTTGCCTGGGATGCCAACTCACCTTCCAGTGGTCCTATGGAGTATGTGCAGTGTGATTGCATCATCTTACTTTTGTACTAAAATGAACTTCTGCCTGCATGCGAAACCTCCTTTTTGTGAAATAATAATAAAAACTAAATTAATTCCTTTTGTATGAATATTTCATCTTATATATAAAATGAAAGAGGAATAATCCCTTTTGCACCAAGTCGATGGGTATGAATTGTTAAGAATTACAGAGAGTTGAATGGCTAAAATTTGGAATAAATATTTGTCTGATACAACAGGGCCTTCAATTTAAAAAAAATACATAAAAAAACTAAATGTTCTATTACGCAGGGGGTGTGTATCCAAATGATCCAAGGGTAATTAAAAATAAGCTGAAGCTTGTTGCCTTGTCTTGTTTTCCATTGAATACTAAGTATATGTCAAAATGAATGAGCGCTTTCATTGTTGACATGTGTAAAAATTCATGTTTACATCATAAATGGCAGTGTTATGGTCATAAGCTCGTCACCAACAATATGAACCTGTGTACAGCAGGCACATTCACTAGGAAAGTACTAATTGGGGCACGGAGATGTTGATAGCTTCATCCGTATATGAAGTGGCTTTTCTTGTATTTATCTTGGCAAAAATTTCCTTGCCTAGAAATTAGTATAGCATACAAGTACCTAGAAAATCAGGCATAAAGGGTGGGAGTTGCGGATAGTAAAATCAAGGTGTTATTAAACTTTCTGCAGACAAAAAATATTGCATATCAAGATATGCCAAAGTTAAATGTGGCTGTTTGCAAGACCATGATGTATAAAATATAAAAATTAATTAAAAAAAAATACAAATCTGAGAGTTTTTAAGAGATAAAACCAGCATAGCATGCTGGCAATTCTTCAATTTGCAAAGAAACTTTAGATGAAAAGGCAAGTGCAGGTATAATATTATTATTTGTTTTAGTGGTTTAATGGGTCAAATTAGTATCACTAATTGTTTTCTGAGTTGCCAGGTTACAGGAGTATTTCTACAAATGGTTACTTGGTTCTTTTAATTTACTAGTTTAAATTAATGTCAGAAAATCTTTAAAAGATCTGACTTAAATCCAAAACTTCCTGCATTTTATTTACTCATCAAACTCTTGATTCTTAGTTAGGGTTTGGATTTTCACAAGTGCTTGTGATCTTAGGGAGCACAACAGGCCCATAAATCAAACATGCTTCGTGTCCTTTAATCACATAGGCACTCTTGAAAGTCCCTGCCAGATCCTGTGAGCTCATTGATTTCACATTCCCCCATTGTGCAATAAGCTGATGTCATCAGCAGATAGAGATTCAACTGTGGTTTCTTGGGCTTCTGTGGATTTTTTTCAACGTTAACGGTGCTAGCACTCCTTTTTCAACTTTAGTAAATATTGTGGTGTCGTTATTAAAACCCAGTATGGGAGCGGTGAAAGAATTAACATCTTGATGAT